>NC_092862.1:69942088-70178380 GCF_032062135.1 Pyxicephalus adspersus | reverse complement strand
GATCGTCGTCCAATCCGATCCGCCGGTCCGGTCGTTCATTTCCAACCACTATCCTCGTTCGTCGGCGTCGTTGGTTACTTTTTTTACGAACGATTTTTGCACAATCGATCGTTCGTCGTTCATTTCCAACGATAAAAATTGGAAGTGTGTACGCAGCTTAAGAGTTACATTCCTTCTGTCACCAGACACCAGAACCCAGACCTCAAAGCAGATTATACCTATTGATGATGTTTACCGTCTGAAAAATATTGTTAGCAAAAAATTGCAAAAATTAGTAAACTAACGTAGTTTTAATTCAAAACTACAACTCTAGTAAAGTCATGATAAAGACAGAAGGGGAGAAGCTTTGCCCCTTTTTATTTTAAAAAAGTGTTTTAAACCCCCCTTCCAAAAAAGAATGTAATTTTTACCTTACATAATAGGGTTGTTTACCCTTTTATGTAAAGTAAAAATTCTGCTGATAGGTATGCTTTAAACAAAAAGGTTAGTCAACTGTATATTATGTTAGAAAGTAACTAGCTACATTTACTAAAGTTATTGTAAATCAATAGCTAAATTGTACAAAACAATGGGACTCAGGGTGCATTATCAACTGCAGTAATACTAAAAACTATTTCTTTCTTGTTTAGAACAAGTTAAAATACAACACACACACAGTCATGTGAGCATCATCCATGAATGACGTCAGGCGACCTCTGTACATGTCAGATTTTTGTTCGAGATGAGCCCAACCTGGTGAAAATCATATGACATGTTTACATAGCCTAATTCTCTTTTTGTTAGCATTATTTAAAAACATAAGAAAATGTGTTTAAAAAAGAAAGTAAATAAATAGAAAAATCATCCTCCTCCTAGGCCTGGATCCTTATTATTATTTTTGCTGCTCTGGATGCCCCTATTGCTAAATATTGCTTTTGCAAATTTACTTGCACTTAAAGCTCAACCAAACCTATAATAAATAAGGTAAGTTCTATATACAAACTAATAATTGATTGCATACACTGTATATAAGGATCGTAGTGGACAGAATGCCTGGTTATGGGCTAGATGTGTTTGCATACTCAAATACATCTAATTTCTTCTCATCTTTGAATTTGGCTGGTGGGAGGGTCAGTCATGTGGAACCATGAAATACTCAACATGGGAAGAACAGTGGATGCGTGACTATATTTCCCTGCATCCCTGCATTGCAGTACAAACCATAGGTATTTGGTGAGAAATTTTAGAACTTCATTCTGTTACCAGGAAACTCTAAGTCTTTGGAGGTCCTGAAGTTGCCCATCTATAGAGAAGCACAGCCACAAAATTAGATTTTAAAAGATTTTAAACTTTTACTAAAAAAGAAAAAAAGAAAATCAATTGGTTGCATTGTTCATCTATCATCTATCACAGTCTGATTTGTGAAGTGAAAACTTTAAATAGATCTATTTATTGTCCTGAAGATCTATTTACGCTCCAGGAAAGCCCTATTTATTTAATATGTTCAGTGTTATTTAATATGTTTGAGTTTTTGACAAGTATACTTTAAAATAGGATTCTAAAAAAATGGAATAACTATGGCAACATATTAATGGAAATCTGATGTAAGATTTTGCATCCTCTTTAGCTGAAATATGATACAAAAGGGAATTCACGCAGAAAGTGAAGAATGTTTTTACTGGAATGTACCACATCAATAACCAATAGATTTTAACATAAAAATTCAATAAATTGTTTTGTATTTTTTTTTTTTTAGTCACCAACTAAAAGTCTGCCTGCACTTTTTTATAACCCTTGTTTTGAAAGGTTTCAAATATGATATTACAAAAAAGGTAGGTACATTACCAATGGTGCATAAAGCATACATGACTTTGGCACAACAGAAAAGGTATTAATATTTTATGATTTGAAAATATATTTCATTTCATTAAAAAAGTGAATTTGTCGTGTGGACAAAGGTTACCCCTACTTTCCATGATTTTCATGAAATTACCATCAATTTCTTTGTAAGGAAAATTATCTACAAGTTGTATAACTTACAAAGAACTCCTAACATTGCAATAGCTGACCATTTGATGTTAAAATTTATATCTAAGAACCTCAGAAATTAGGCTAAGGGCCCAATTGGAGGCATCTACTATCAATAATATAGACAAGACCTTCTGAAAACAATATAATGTGGACTTAATAAATCAATGATAAATTTACTTAAACATGGCCACAATTGAAGTTTCTATCAGGAAGATAAGGTAAGAGAAGGTCAATTTGAGAACAGATGAGGAGAAGACACTAGAAAAGGTAAACTTAATTTTTAAGGGGTATTAAAAGAAAAAGACCTTTCTTTCTTTCCCATTCTAATGCTCAATTTGAACTTAAGAAGGTAGCCTTGACAATGTCTACATGCCTAAATGCATAAATGCAGGGGTCCCCAACCTAACTCTCTCTGGACACACCCGGCCAATTCTCCCATTACAGGCTCAGACCAGAGTGGGCGGTTCTGGCACCATGACATCATTCTGGGGGGGAAGTTTCTTCCCAGCTTTTTCACAGCACATGCGCAGTCCAAAGTTCATGTATTTAGTGGTCCGCGAACCTCAAAAGGTTGGGGACCACTGCATAAATGCATTGAGTTGCTGACATGTTATTGGCTGATTAAATACTTGCCTTA
This sequence comes from Pyxicephalus adspersus, assembly GCF_032062135.1. Lineage (NCBI taxonomy): Eukaryota > Metazoa > Chordata > Amphibia > Anura > Pyxicephalidae > Pyxicephalus > Pyxicephalus adspersus. The sequence goes on along the minus strand of NC_092862.1, from coordinate 70,175,733 downwards.
CCAAACAGTTGAACAGGTGTACCTAATAAAGTGGCCTGTGGATATATGTGTACTTCTTTTCTCTGCTTCCTTCCACACAATATAAAATGTAGATTAAATAAATAGTACATGATTGTAAAATTAAGGAAAGAGCATAAAAGTTGATCTAGAGGAAGAAAAAAATCTGATTGGTACAATATTGTCTGTAAAAATAGTGAAAGTGTGTTACCATTTCTTAAAAAAGAAAAATCTATCCTTTAACATCAACCACACACATTATCAATATAAACTATTGAACAATTATTATATTTTCTATCAACTAAACAGCTATTTATTGCAGATTTCAATATAAATCTGTATCTTAACAAAAAAAATAGAAAAAATGTTTTTAACTAACCTGCTTATCTAAACAACTGCTTAGAACATTTGTTGTCTCAGTAATAAGATTTATTAACTCGTTTTATTTCTTAGGAGAATACAATTTTCAGGTAATTGACAATCTGCAGTTTCTAACTATATGACTAAATTATTATGTCATCTTCTCTTTCTGCTTTAATATAATCTTCCACTAGTTACAAGGCATTATATTTTGCATGTTTCCATATTCATTTACCATTTTACTTTAATTTACCTGAACTATTTTAGTAATACTTTTTACATGCAGAAAAGGTCAATATACAAATATTACAAGACTTTTGCATAGATTTATGGCAAGACAGTATACAGTCATAAAAATAAGTATGTAAACCATATGAAAATTGACTTAAAATGTTTAAACAAGTGAATATTGGATCTTCATTTAATCAGAGCCTACAGAGAAAACTCATTTGAATTAAAATATTTGAAAAACACAAAGAAAATTTGCCTTTTTATTATTCATCAATTAAGAATAGATATACTGTTATGTATTAGGTGTACAATGGAAAATAGTAAGTATATCCCAGATCTCATAAGCTTATATTCATCTCTTGAGCAGACATTATTCTTAACAATGTGCAACAATGATTCTGTAACATTTTTAGCCACTTCTCTATTGGAAATGTTGTCATTTATAAAATGTCTGTGGATCTAATAAATGCCAATTTCAAATGCCACAAAATGAGATTTTTCAATTTATTGAGATTTAGCTTGGAGCTTGATTTGAACAGTCTATACCCCTTAATTTCCACTGTTCAGGCTTTCTTAGTGTATTTGATACTATGGGCTTGATTTATTAAAGCTCTCCAAAGTTGGAGATGACACACTTTCTTCAGTAAAGCTGGGTGATCCAGCAAACCTGGAATGCATCCTATACAAGTATACAAAAACAAATTTAATTGGTGCAATATTTTTTCATTTAGAATGCATACACTCTTTTAAGAGTTGCATACAGATGTGAAATAATTTTGGGAATCTTTTAACAGTAAACAATCAGCTCTTAGCCTGATTTTGCTATGGTCAGTCCTGCTTAGAATAGTAGTCATTTAAATTTAAGACATAGTAGAATCATTAGGTTAAAATATTCAATCTTTTTAACAAATATTTTGCCAGACTCTTGGGAATCTGCAGCCTTCTCACTGAGGACTTTGAAAAGTTCTTTTGATCTTGACATGATGACACCACACCCATCAATATAAAGGAGTTTCCCAGAATTGACACCTAATCTGGAACACCGGACTCTAATTTCTTGGATTTGAAGTGGTAGAAGTATATTTTTTCAACATGACACAGTTGCGTTTTTGTTAATTTAGATCATGAGTATAATTACATCATGTTAATTGAATGTCTATCACTTTTATCTGTAGGCAATGTTTGAATGAAAACTCATTTAGATACTTTTTCACATGACTGAATATATAGAATATATATAAATATTTATTGAAATGGTAATAGCATTCCGAAGGCCTTGGTGTGTCAAATAAACAAGTAATAATTTATAGGACTCGCATAGACGCAAAATAGTGTGCTTGTTTTGTTAAGTCACAGACCCCTTTTGGCAATGCAATAATCAAATTGAAAAGTAATCTTTATACACGTTGGATGTCTATGCTTACTGTCACTTAGTTTGTCTATATCTTAATGTTAACCATCAACAATGCACAACATAAATGTGTCAACCAGTATATACTTTAACAATGTTTGCAATATTATGCCTTTACTCGTTCTCTCCATATGCCATTATGCACATCTCTCAATATATCCTTTTGAACAATTTCTTCTTTACCTTATTTATAAAATGTTTTTCCAGAACTCCTTATGTAGACCTAATTTATTATTCCTAATCCTGCAAGTAATGCAAATCTGATGCTTAGTCCTCGTTCATTAGAACACCTGTCTATATCTTTTTTCTTATGTTCCTCTTCACACACCTAGGTAGCCAAGGGACCACACAAATAATACTTCCTCCCCCACTTCCTTTTCTTTTCTTTCTTTCCATCCCCCTTTATTACCCTAACTCTCCACATTTCCTTTTCTTCCCATTTGTTACATTCTTATTTTATACTGTAGACATGATTGTCTTTTTTATATAAACTTTGTAGTCTAATGTGTACTCTTTTTTTTTTTTTTTTTATGTTTTGTATTTTGAGGCAACAAGTTCTTTGTTATATGCCAGTCAGTTTTGGTTATACATTCCAAAAAATATAAACAAGTAAATAAAAAAAGTAAAAGTAAAAAAAAAAAAAAAAAAAAGGAAAAAAATACACACCCCACATACCAGAATACAAGGTTTAGCAAACTAATAAAATAGTACAAAACAAAATAAGAAGTTAATGATAAAATAAAAAATTTTGGGAAAATAAGTAAAAAAAAAAGTTCTCAATACAGTATGTAAAATGGTAAATGGACAAAACGGCTTGTGAAAGACTTCGGATGCCACCACAGGTGGCTAGGAACAGCATAGTCCAAGGAAGGCTATTCAAGATCAACATACCAAACTGGAATTGGTGTCATAGCCAGGTGCTAGACTGTTAACTAGTCAACAATTAGCTTAAGTTTACTGCTTAAGATATGTATCTTAATACATTTTTTTAACCTTATTAGATTGGAATGAACTAGGTATAAGTGTGTTACTGCCATAATAACTAATTCTGAACAACATACTAACATTATGGCATACTTAACTTCTACTGTGCCCTCCTAAAGCAATGACAGCTTCAGGCTTCAGTCACAATATGTCTATCGACATCTACATTACTACTTCTGTATCCCTATTCTTTGGCCATTGGACAACTATTGAAGAGGTGACATCTGTGCATAAACACAGGTGGTACATCATACATAATACCAGGCAATGTTTTCTTCATCTTACAGCCAAGACTGAACTCTGCACAGCTCATGAGAATGAAGTGTACATTGATTAAAAAACCTTGATAGGAGCCAGAGAAAACATTTTTTGGTAAAAGCAATTTTTTTATTGTAGGACTACTACTTTTAAATCAGCAGTTAGCTTTTATATATTTTTCAATCATCTTAAACGTTAGTTCTCCTTTTTTTATTCATCTATAGAAGTAATCATTCTGTTCTCTCGCATTTTTAGATTGAAATAAGAAATGTTGTTCAGTTGGTAGCAAACATAAAGTTCAGGGCCTCTTTGTAACCTGAAGTAACTCCATTTACAATACTGAGGCCATACAACAATATGCAAGAGAAAAGTGATACGTTTAAACGAAAGTAAAATAGTTATCATTATGTCTGTATGAGGAAAGTGTTGCAATACTGAAAGTGACATGTCCTTGTCAGCAACAACAGATTGAGTAACAGAACAGCATAATGGGATTTTTTTGAACAGCTATTTGATGTTTGCATAAAAATTCTTTAGGTGAGTGCCACTAAGTATGTTCAATAAATATATCCAGGGCAATTTTATTTTTATTGGTAAGCAGTGCAATTGTACTCATACTCCATGTTGTAGGAATTGCCAGTAAAAATGATTGTTAACATGTTGCCAGTTTTGTGAATATCACAGTAATCATCTGATGGCTTGAAGCAGTGAATTACATAATGGGGTCCAGACAGATGGTACATTGTACATTTTACTTCATTCAAAGAGTGATTACAGAGTCCATTACTCACCAGCATGACATAAAGTTGAAACCACATTTACAAAATGAAAAAAGTTTGAAAACAAAATTTTCTTACACTTAGAGGAAGAGTAAAAAATATCATTTTCAGTCCAGATATTCTTAAGTTTTTTTATGTTTGAGCAGTCATATATAACAAACTTAACTGATAATAGAAATTAAAAAATACATTTATTTGCACACATTTATTTCAGTAGACACGTAAAACGTATTTATATTTTGATATGTGTATATGTGTTTTGGTTGTATTTATGTACTCATTTTTTACCTTTTTTGTCTAAGCATATTTTTATATACTCCTTTAACAATAATATCAGGTCTAGATAAGTAAATTGCTCGCCTGTATTTGAGATGTGACCTTTGTTAGTAAGCCAATTTGCATAAATAATTTCAGGTCTATCTGACCTAAGGTGCCATGCTATGTTTATACAATTATTTTTTTAATAGACAATAGAGATAAGAAAGTGATAAATAATGGTCATTAGGCCATATTAACTATTAAATAGTTAATATGGCCTAATGACCATTATTTATCACTTTCTTATCTCTCTATCTTCTCAATTCTCACCCCTACAATATTGTTTTTATTTTATTCATGATATTATACAATGACATTTTCTCTAATATTTCTTTTTCCTCAACTGTATTATGACTCGCATCCTAATTTTACCTTCATGCAAATAGATAACTTGGTAGTATACAAACTGTATAACTAGTTTTAGATAACTTAGGTATTAAAAAAAAGTCCCCAAGTTTTTCTGGGGGCCACTGTTGATATTGAGATAAAATTTGCGAGCCACAATGCAAACAAACATTAAATATGTATGTTTAAAACTAGGAATGTTTTAAAATGAAAAATTACGGTTGAAATGTTTCTAGTTACCGTAACATACATGCACCAAATAAAGAAAATGACAAATCAAGAATTTCTGCACTGATCATTTGATGCTCATTTTTTTAATGCAACATTTTATTAATGAAAGATACAAAACTAAAGCTATTATACAATGCTGGCAAGTCATATATTGCTACCCACTTATCATTCCTGTACCAAAGAGCAGAAACTTCTCCATACCATGGTGATAGCTATGTGTGACAAGGTAGCATGAAATGATGGGTAAAACATTTTTATTGAGGGGGACAAAAGGCATTTCCTACTGGTTCCCACATTTCCAGATGTCAACATCCCTCTGTTCCAGAGAAATTGAGGATCACAGAAGGTAAGTACCCAGCTATGTGTCTCCAGGCAGCAGTGATCAGTACTTAGCATCTCCCTTTAGCCAGGTTTCCATAGCATGAGGAATGGGTAACCACACCGCAACGTTACTGCCAGTCTGAAAGCAGTCTTGAAGTTTTGTGAGTGAGGAAGTATATATTTAGGGCACCACAGCACACAGCAAATTGACAGTACCCTAATGCTCATTGCCATGAAAGTGGCCCCTGGGGGTCCCTAACATGCAAACTCAATTTGGGGACCAAGGTCTTAAAATGGCCCCTAATTTGAAAATACCCGATTGGTATTAGGATTTTGTGCTTGTGACCCCATATCTGACCCATATAGCTTGCTATGTTTGGGGGATGACATTTAGTTTAATACCAGCCTTCTGAGTCCCTTGTGTACCCTGAAAATTTCACATTTCCATGACACTCAGTGTAGGAGATATGAAGGTGTACATGGGGATAATGACAGAAGCCTACTCTCAAAGAGCTAATACTGAGCATGCTCAGCAAGCTACCTCTCTTGGTAGCACAATCTCATAGACGAACATAGGAGATGCGCGTGCCCCATCCCCCGAAAAACAAGGAGCAGAGAGATCAGAGAAGGAATGAGGGGAGGGCCGGATCTGGCAGCTCCACATAGGTTGGGCACCCTTGTCCTACAACAATATGATCCAGGTAATATAGAGATGAATTTTTTGCAAAAATAAGGCTAATTTTAATATATATGTTTATTTAATATTTTTTTTCTTAAACTTAACTTGCAAAGCCCCTAAACATACTATTGTCTTCCAATGTGGAAGGGAGGACAGTATCTATGAAAACATATTGTAAGCCAGTATTTATATAATGCCAACATATTACGCAGTGCTTTACAAAGTCTATTGTCATATCAACAACTGTCCCTCAAAGGGGCTCACGATCCCTAACATAGACATATGTCATTAAGGTAGTCTAAGGACAATTTTTAGAGAAAAGTCGATTTACCTTACTGCATGTTTTTATGGCATGTAGGAGGAAATCAGGGTACCCGGAGGAAACCCAGGCAAATACAGGAAGAATATGGAAATTCTTTGCAGATAATGTCCTGGCTGGGATACGATCCCGTGACCTAGTGCTGCAAAGGCCAGAATGCTGACTACTGAGCTATCTGTGCTTCAATATCAAAGTGAAATAATTTTTTAAAAATAATTTTTCTGACTATATTTAAGGTTTGATATAAAGAAAAGCTAACGTTGACTTATATTAACTCTTTATGGAAAGTTTTATTGCAGAGGGGACTAGTGTGTTAAAAAGTTTCCTTAAAAAAAGAAAAAAGTTCAACAAACCTCCTTATTTTTTCTTTAGAGCAGGGGTAGTATCTTTTACTGGGTTACAGACACATACACATGGAAGAATCTGGTGCCCAGGCTATCATTTTGAAAAAGTTGCTAAAATGCTTGAACTATTATGAAGAGTTACACTCAATATCCTTAACGTCTGGTATTAATGTAGCAGGAAGTTTGCAGAATAGAAGTCCTCTGGCTCTCGTTGATGCTAGATTAGTGCACTGAGCTGGTAGAGGAACCAGGCTACAATTTTGTAAATTTGTTCAATTCGAAGACCGTTGTAGTCTAAAAGAATATAATGCAAATATAACATTTAAAAATTGGTTGTAAGACATCTTAAAAAGTAGTGTTTATTGATTTTTACTGTGCATACCATGCATGTGGTGCACAAAAAAGGGATCATGTCATTTTTATTCAATGTAGTTTGTTGGCAGAATGTCCAAAATGAAAAGGCACTTCAATTGGTAATACACAAAATTACCACATTCTGCTAATGAAATGCCTATGTAATACATTGTTGTTTATGGGCAAGATGGAATATATGCTGGATGGAAGAAGTTCACTGCAACTCCTTGTCTGGTTGAATGACTTTCCATTTTGTATACAAACACTGCAAAATTCTAATTTGAAGAAAATAACTTTTTTATTTTTGTTATCGGCTGAAAATCAATGTGGGGTATTACACTGGTATGTTTGGAAGAACAATATAGTTTGCAGTGCATCTGTGGTCCCCAGTTTGCAAAGAGATAGCCCTCCACAGTGCTTTGTTCAAGAAACTGGTTGTGGTGATGCCGTGAAATAAATAAATTACCCGTAAATTCAAAATCCTATTTTTGATATCCTATTGGAGGTAGGATTTAAGTGGTAATTAAACATGGTTCTTATTTCATGTTTTCCTGGGAAAGATATAAATGTATTAGGTATAATTTTTTTTCCTCCTGTAATTAGCTTTACTCTATTAGCTCTAAGATGTTAAAATGTTTAAGGTGTTTAAGCAATTGTATAACATAAATATTATGTCGGATTCCAGTACCAATCTTGATTGTCTGCAGGACATAGTAGGACAGCATTAAATTGGCTGAAGATGGCTAATACAGTAGCTTTAAAGGTACTGTATTAAACAAAACACACACACACACACACACACACACACATATATATATATATATATATAATATGAATGACATATAGAGGCCCCTAAATACTATACAGGTAAGGAAAAAAGCCATGTCCCCAAATTAAGTGCATATACAGTTTTTGAACAAGAGAGTTTAGGTACATTATATAACATAATAAAATTTGTTGTTCAAAAACTGATTTATATATATAAAGATGGAAGCCTTTCCTCAGTGCACGACACACAAAAGCCCACTTGGTGCTTGCAAAAAAAGCACCTAAAGGACTCTAAGAATGTGAAGAACAAGATTATCTGGTCTGTTTAAACCAATATTGAAATGTTTGGCCTCAATTCTAAACATTATGTCTAGAGTAAACCAGACCCCACTCATCACCCACTCAAAACCATCCCAACAGTGAAGCATGGTGGTGGCAAAATCATGCTGCAGGGGTGTTTTTAAGCATCAGGGACCTGGTTGAGGGAAAGCGGAATGGAGCAAAATACAGATATATCCTTAATGAAAACCTGTTGCAATGCTCAGGACCTCCGACTGGACCGAACGTTCTTCTTTCAACACAACAGTGACCCAAAGACAACACAGGAGTGGCTTAGGTACAACTCTGTGAATGTGAACTCTATCAATGTCTGAAGAGATAGGTTCCCATCCAACCTGACTGAGCTTGAGAGGATTTGCAAAGAAGAATAGAGAAATCACCCAATCCATGTGTGCAAACCTTCTTGCATTATACCCAAAAAGATTTGAGGCTGTAATTGTAATTGCTGCCAAATTTCTTCAGCTAAGTACTAAGTTAAGGGTGTAAATGTGATAGTTCAATTTTTTCTTTTTAAACAATTTACATATTTGTTGAAATTTCTGTTTTCTCTTTGTCATTATGGGGTACTGAGTGTAAATTACTGAGAAAAAAAATTAAACAATTATAGCATCAGGCTGCAACATGTCAAATTTGAAAAAAAGTGAAAGGAGTCTATACTACTATGCTTTAGAATACCTTCTGAAGCCACTCTATACATTTTATATACTGCAGCTTTCCAATTCTTTTCATATGCTGGCTGCATTAGTAGTTAGTTAATTAGTAATACATTGTAATTGATGGAATTATTAGTTTATACAAAAAGGTTACACATTGACTTTTTTCCTAATCGACATAAATATGTATTTCAAGTTGGATTAGTAAAACTTCAGTGAAAGGACCGTGTGTTTAAAAAATGAATAGAAAAGATAGATAGATAGATAGATAGATAGATAGATAGATAGATAGATAGATTAATATTCTTTGGAAGGAGTTTCGCTGATGACTATAACTGGAGGACATACACTGTAAATAATAACAATTTGTAAAGGTTTATAGATATTAGCCTAAGATATTTTTGCAAACTTTGACCAACATGACTAGAATAACAAGAATAAAATACATATTCTTTTTATTGTGAGGATGATGCCCATTCCAGTAATTGCTTGTACAAAGGCTTCATTAACTAGTACATTAAGGAAATTTGATTTGTACCTCTAGATCTGTTTTTTAAGAGTCCATTACATTCTTAATGACCCTGAGCAATGGAAGCACTGCATTTGCTCACAATGGGAGGTCTATATGTAAGGTTGTTAGGACTGATTTATTATACCGTTGATTAGCGACTGCAAGGTGAAATTATTTCACTGAAAGACCCCTTTTCTAAAACTTTGGAAATTTTAATTTTATAATGATCCTGTTTTTACTAATAACAATTACAGAAAAAAATAAGGTTGCAGAACATGTGAACCTAGCACTAATATTGTAATTTCCATTTTGAGGGCACACAGATTTCCAAATATAAGTTCTTTTAATATTTGTGGAATTATAATAAGTAAGTGTAGACTATTTAAAAGTACCAATAATAATAATAAAAAAAACAACTATAATAAATAAATATGTACTGCTTCTCGATTTAAAGTTTTTGATAATATACTTACAGAGTAAAAAAAGCAGTTCTTTTTGCATTTCAACTTCTTGTAAAAGCATGCTTTCTACTTTAATCCATGTAAATAATAAGGTTTCATTTATATAACTTTGGTACAGAAATGCATGCCAGTTAATATATGTTATGCCACTTGTTTTTGTGTCTTGCATTAAATCAGCAATACACACAGAAATACTCACTATACACTATTACCCAGAACATACACAACTTGCTAATTGTGTGTTAGGGTGGCATTAAAGCTAAAAGGCACCACAGTGCACCAAAGCACATAATATACAATTTTGCATGCTTCTGCTATGTGCACAATAACAGATATGAGCACTGGAAAAAAATATTTTAGTTAAACAGTTATATTGGTGGATAATGCAAATATTAGGCTGTATTTATCAATAATCTGCTAGTGAAATTTGTCTAGTGAAAACATAACTAAATATACCTAGTAAGATTCAACCTATCAATTTCTGGTAAAACGTTGTTTTATGCAGACTATGACATTCATTAGGAAAGTTTTGTTAATTCTGATATTTGCTAGATGAAATCTTGTTAGTGCAGTAGCTGCTTTTTTTAGACTAATATTTGTAGGGTTTAAAATCTTACTAAAAAATCTTGTCTTGCCTTTACACACTTTTAGCACTACAAGTGTAATGTATATGTTTTTTTTTATTTGTATTCTCTATACAATGCTTCCTGAATGAAGCAGCCTGTTAGAGCAATAGTGCATGTTAGTATTTACATAGCAAGTTAACTGTAGGCATTCATCCTTCCCCTGCTATGCTTATCCCAACCCACATGTCCTTTTGAGGCATTGGGAGTTACTTGTAGGGGCCCCCTCTTAAAGCACCCTAGCCCAATACTGACTGACACAGGACTTGGTGGCCAATAAGGGGTATCAGAAAAGTGGTTGCTTTCACACGAGTGAACCTTAAGAACTTTTTTTTACTAATTTTTTCATGTTCAGGAATATTCTATGTAGTCTTATCAAGCAAGTTTCAGAAAGGACCTTATTTCATTACTTCTCAGTTTCCAAGAAACTCTGGAAACGGGGTATATTTTTAGTCTAAATATGGTCAGTAATATCAGTACTAGATAATTGTGAATAAAAGTTTCTTCTTTCCTGGAAGGAAAACAACATTTAGGTCTGGAGACTTGGGGCAGAGCTTATGAAGACCTCTTCCTGAGTCATGTATTTACAATTCTTCCAAAATAAAATTTCTAGTATAACAATATAAAGTACATTAGAATAGACTACAAATGCTAAAGTAGAGCTAAGCCTCGTTACTCATCTGTCCCTGTTCCAACATACAGCTCTGCAATCTTCTTGCTTCTTCTCTTACTAGTTGGAAACCTTGGCCATCTTGATTGGCCAGGCAGGGAGGGATGACATAATTACCGCGCAGATGTGCTGGCAACCCCAAGGGAATCCCGGCAACCAACACTAAGCTGCGATTTTGACAGCTACAGAGAGCAATCAGGCAGGTAAGAATTATTTTTGAAGAAGGAACATTGTATAAACTTATCTGCAATTAAGCTCTGTATGGTAACAAATTTTTGCTTTCAAGAAAAAAGGTATAGAAGGTATATAAAAGGGAAATTTCTAAATAGAAAAAAAAAGATTTTAACTGCATTTTTATTATATAAATAATAAATATATTTATAACAAAAATAAATAAAATGCTGCAAATATTTATTTATTAATAATATGCAAGATGGTTAAGTAGACTTGGAAAAAAGTAATCACTTTAAAATACACATTCCACATATTAAAACAGAAATAAGTTTGAATATTCCCTAAAAATGGCCGATTGTATTTAAAAAGTTCAAATTTAAATATAGATAAAATAGAAAAGTAAAACAGTAAAGCTTTTTACCACTAAAGAATATATGTTGGGCAAATCCTACTTGCTGAAATTTAGCAATACTTGTGTGAGATTGCTTTAAAATGTTTGTAATAAATCGATTGAAGTTGGAAAATTGAATCCTGGTTGAATTGGACAAATTTTATATTGAATCATTTATAAATTGGGGTGAATGATGCATTTCTTTAAAATGGATTCCAGGAAGGAAAAACATTTTTATAGTGTGTGGAATTTTCCCAGAAAATGACCTGTAATTCTGAGGAAATACGTCCAACTGATAGATAGCCTTGATGGATCTGTGACAGGTAAACATTGGCATGTCAATACTCTCTATACCTGACACTGGATTATATATCACTGGATGACATTACTGATGTGGATTTACTGCTGAAGACAAATAGAAATTGTTTTTAAAGTCAGTAAGTATGTGCTTGCATTTTAGCAAAGGCTTTTTGTTACTATGTGCAAGTACTGTCTTTTCTTTTACAATAATGATTCCCTTGTGTAACGGGGTGGGTATCTTGTCGCCCAGTTGTTTAAGAGGGTTTCCAGATTTCACCAATAACCCCCTCCCCCAAAAAAACCCATATACTTTTAGGAGGACTAGTTAGGTGTTTTTTTTTAGCATGTTAGTATGTACTTTACAATAAATATTTTTTGTTCATATTTCTGGTTTCAAATTGTTCAAAGTTGTATTTTAATCAATGTATGAAGAGTCATCTAACTGGTTTGTCAAATAAAACTATCATTTTTTTTTAAATGATTAGAAACTTGCCTTGAAAATGAGATGGTTGCACTTTTTTTTTGCTCCTGAATATTCCCATGCAGTATTTGATCTTTGGGGAACCATGTGATTCAGTTATATACAAGGCCATGAATTATGAATTGCATGACTTGTTGCAGATTGGGCATATCTCTATGCATTTATTCAGGAAAATCAAACCATTTGCAATTGCTTTTTCCTAAAAAATCAACTTGGGAATAAAAATTTAACTTTTTGCAATAACAACCAATGATATACTAGTATTGATGTAAATATAATGTTTTTTGGCATGAAAATACTGTATAACCCTGCAGCTAGATGTAGGTTCTCGAATTTCACTAAGGTTCTTTGTTACACCCTACTTTTTCACTACTATTTGATTGTTTGTTTAAATATATATAAAGGTTTAATGGTTCTCCAACAAACTGTCCTTGGTATATGTGAAAAATAAACAGCAAAACCAAAGAACTATGCAAGCTGCTGGTTGCTGGGTTAGATATGAACCCATGATAATAAGAATAAATTATGTAAAGAATTCCCCCCAAAAATGAGGGATCATCTAGTATGCAATATTATCTTGGATATATCACACCCATTAAACCTCATTACCAATTACTACCATGTATAAAAAAAGACATCCTCTTTAAAACTACTATCAGGAAACTACTTGGGTTTAAGCGTATAAGTGAAAGCAACATCAGACAGCAGCTTTTGTTTTCCACAATAGTCAGGTTTGGTGATTGCTTTTCAGTTCATGGAAAGTAATATAACTCTTAGTGGAACAATGTAACACACTTGAGTGAGCAATCTTTTTTGCACATATTATTGTGCTAAAGGGATTTCTTTTTGTTGTTCTCAAAACAGTTATTTTGATGGGCATTTTATTTCATTCTGGCATATACTATATTTGAAGTGTGCTAATATATATTGAACTTATCTATGACAGAAAAAAATATTTTAGTTACAATGAGTGCATATATATGTAAATATATATGGAGGGATTTAGTGTATTAGTGTATTAGTTACAACTAGTTATTCTTTAAAATCTAAATATATATTTTTATGACACAAAGGGTGCTATTTATAAAATGGGAATCAGACATTTCCTTGTAGGAATCTTTCTGGTCCATTTGTTTCAATGGCAGTAATTGATTTCCCTCAGAAAATGTTTGAGGGAATGCCAGATTCCTTGTTTTATAAATAGCACCAAAACATGGCCTTAAAGAGCCACAGTTTAAAGTCTTAAAATGACTATAGGATTCACAAGTTGAGTCTGTACCAAAAAATTTTCAGGGTACAGTTTCACCTTCTGTCCATTTACTATATATCAATACCATAGAAGCATCAGAACTGTAGCACCAATCTGTGCACTGTAGTATTTTAATCTTAATTTAAAGTGTGGAAATTTAACCATACAAGGTTCTGTAACTATGTCACGCTTGGTAGTGGCTACATTGCTCAGGGATGACATTGACTTTTTTGGTAGGTCAAACATGTCTCATTTTGCAGTCAGAAGCAATTTATATCCAGTAAGTTTTATATATACTGAAGCAGTGATCATGTACGATTAGCTCCTGTATTTCTTCAAGGTCTGTGTTCCTCCCTTCGATGAGCTGATGGTGTGGTAGTGTAGAAGATTTGGCTCTTTTGGACTGACCTCCAGCCACCTTTTTTTGCTGATTCGATATGCCATTCCAGCTTTAAAGCTACTTGGATGTTGAAGCAGATGTTTTAGCCAGTTTGTGGTGATTAAAGAGTATTGTTTATCTCTAGGGAAAACCTAATCGCTTAGGTACTTTGACCCTATGTGGCACTTGCAATATCATGCTATAAAGAGCAAGTAAACTGAAAAAGAACACATTTCCTCTCTTTTATTACACTGATTACATGATTCTAAAGGACTTTAGAGTTAAGGAGCCATGACTTCTTCGCCCTGTTTTGGTTACTGTATACCAAAAGTTCCAAAGTGGAGAGAGCCAAGTGCTGTAATATGAGGATATACTAAAAACATTTTTGAATTGAAAAACATTTTTGAATTTTTGAAAACCTTTTTTTTTATTCTCTCATTGTTACTGTATACTACCTTGTTAGATATACCTTTCTGCCCTGTGCCTACTGACACCCAGGCTCTTTTAGACAGACAAAATAATGTTTGCCTCTCAAATTAGCACTCATATATTTGCACAATACATTCATTTCTTAGTATTATGCCTGACAAGTCCTCCGGAGAGATAAATCTGTCACTACAACTTATAACAATGCCACAGGCACAACTGGAGATTTTAGTTATAATGCATCTACAATAGACTTTCTTCTTCTTCAGGAGATAAAGAATATTACCATATGGCTATTACTGATGAACCCTGGAGAGTTGCAAGTATTGAATTTAAGGGGCCCACCACTAAAGACATAAAAGTCCTAGCTTACTAAAGGAATGTCCAACCACAATTGTTTTCTTCAGCATGCAGTTATACACATGCATAGAAAAAAATAATTATCATGGTCTCAGAAAGTCAGTATGTTAGAAAAAAAAGTAAAATATATTTAGCACCCAAAGTCTGTTCAGAGCTATCACTGTATATTATTTTGGCCCCTGCTAGAAAATCATGTTTTTTTTATAAATTAAGCACACCACTGATAGTCATACAGTGGAATATATATTGCATAGAAAAGTACTTTTACTAGTAAATTAACCCTATGAACATTAAACATACATGCAGGTTTGTGTGCAATTTTGTGGGGATACAATTTCTTCGCCTTCATCAGAGTGTATAATCAGAGTGTATAATCTTTAGAAAACTTTGCCATGGGCAGATAATATTTTTAAAATGAAGGAATAATAATAAAACTATCCCAATCAACAATGTATGGTGTATTAAAATATTTATTAGGTATAAAAAGGACCATGAAGAAAACATGTCTGTGTATAAATCAAATGATAAGAGCATGCTGAACTTGATATTCTTTACAGCTCTTTCTCTCCATGAGTGCATGATTACGTATGAGTGCATAAGTATGTATGTGTTAACCTTGGTAGGGTCAGGGGAACAGACTCTTTCTTAATTTATTCCTTTGAGTAGTCGATGTATATTTGTGTACGCCACCATCACATTACTGGTGAGCTGTCTCTTATTGAATCAACTGCCTGATTTATTATTATAAATAAAAATGTAGTTAGCACAGAACTCCAAAGTGAACTATCATTTCCTTAAAAAAGAAATCATTACTGCAACCTCCATGTTTTCTTAGTAAATGCAGTAAAACACCCCAAACTGTCATGCTTTGGTTTAGTATACAGGAGGTTTATTGGTCTTTCTATTAAAGAATGTCTATTGTTGTTTGACCTTGTGCTATCCTAGTATATCCTAAGTGTAAACGTAATTGATGAACTTCTCTAAATTGCTTCATTTTAACCTGTGAAATATATTATGCATTTTGTTATCTTATCTAAATGATAAGTAAAACTTATATATGGATATATAAAAAATTCAGGACTGCCCTGTGTCCCGTGCTCAGTACTTGTGTTATCGTTACCTTAACTTGTACTGGCAAGGCTAACACCACTCAGTCTGCAGGGGTCCTTTCTTTTGTCAGCTCACAACAGGACTTTAGGGTTGAGTGAATATTTGTTGGATTAATAGGCTTTTTTTGCACAGTTTTTTCATTGAAAAAACATGGGTAAATATGCATAGGTTTCAGAAGTGTATTACATATTTTATTTTCCCAAGGTTATTGAAAATGCATTGGAACTCCTTTAAATAAAGGTTATGGCCACATGCATTGAAATTATTTCTGTGGCTCCCAAACTTGATAATGAAGTATCTGTGATTAAAGCAAAATATAAGCCTATACTGTATATACAATGACTGAAGCATATAAAACTTCAGCACTCCGCCTATCCTGATCAAAGACTAATATTTATGAGACATTATCATAGATAAAAGCACCAAAAGCCACTAGCACTGTGCGGTGCTTTTATCTATGAAATTGTCTTTATTGGCCTTTTATCTTGACATATGGAGTGCAGAGGATTCATATGTTTCATTGTTACTTGAATGAGACCTTGTTTGGGAGCATGTTTGTATATTGGCATGTGAGTTGTCATTTCCCTTCTTTAACCACCTGGGCGTTACACTGAGGTCTAGATTTCTGTTCCAAAAGCGTTACACTGTTTTTCATGAAATTTTGTTTTTTAAATTGTAGACCTGTAACTTACAGAAATATGTCCGAACAGGGTTCTAGTAGATATGAATATAAAAAATGTTTGAAACACACAATCATGTAAAAAAAAAAAAATTACTTTTAATAAAATTAAATAAAAGACACAAAAATCAGCTTAAACAAGAATACATAATTAAATGAAAAATACTGAAAATGCGATAATTCGGTATACTGTATAGTAATATATTTTTCTAAAACACCTTCCTAGTGTCCGTCACATACCTATAGACAAAACCACATAAATATATTTTCTATTATTTTGTATTGGATTGGATACAGGACTTTGTATTCAATCCAATACAAAATGAGAACAAAATTCAAACTCTCATTTTGTATTGGATTGAATACAAACTCCTGTATCCAATCCAATACAAAATGAGAGTTTGAATTTACCAATTACATACTTTGTATTTATTTTGAATTATTTTGTATTGGATTGGATACAGGAGTTTGTATTCAATCCAATACCATGGCCGTCCATGGCCGTCCTGCAGTCACCAAATCTAGGAATTATTAAACCTATGTAGGAAAGCTTGAAACCCACATTTTGTGGAAGATTTAAAACATTTAGCATTGGAGGTTTTTCCAAAATATATATTATTTAAAAAAAAACCTGTATTGTCAACTAGTACATATCTTGCAGTAAAAAATCACTTAGTATGTCTCAAATGTGGCCTGTCTGGGGAGTAAAGACCATTTCTTTTCTGAAATAAAGAATACTCAGCATCAGTTTTTTTTTTTAGTAAAGTGCATGTATGATGACTAATATGTGTAACCTCCTACAAAGATCACAGTATTTATCTGCCAATGTCTTCACTTGCTATTATTTCCAAAAGGATATAGTTATGTCGTCCAGGCATTATTCAGGGTTAGCATGCACTTTCTGAATGAAATGACACATTAACGTCCGGGCGCCAGAGCACTTTTTTTTTTTTTCCAAAATAAAGCACACTTCTTGACATAGAACAAACTCCTTTTACTTGCTACAAAATTGCAGTATTACAGTATAAGATCTGAGTTAGAAGAGATGGAGGAAATGTTTCCTCCTCCCTGCAGTAGTCTGATTATATCTTTCAGCCTAGTCACTTAAATAAAGCTCAACATCTGCTTTTAAAGATAAATTGTGGAGTTACTCCTGTCGAGTTAATGAAATAAAAGAAGAAGGATGAATTTTAATAGAACAAGAATCAGCCGTGTTTGTTTTGTCCACCTAATGAATACTGCTACTTTTAGGATTGCTGCAAACCTGTGTTGTGTTATCCCAAAAATAACTGTGGCACATCATCTGGCTGTGCAGATTTTTTTTTCCTGGATTACTATGTGGATATGAAAGAAGATACTATGTTATTGTATAACCTAGAGCTCTGATTGCTATGTATGTTTTACAAGTAAACATATGGGCAGTGTACAAGAAGCCAGGGGGTCTTTGATGGTGGATATTTTCTTCTGCTCAGAGTGGATTTTTCATACCAAAAGGGGTAACCCCGAGCTACTTTGGGGTGGAATTGCTAGGGACTTTAAAACTCCTACCTTGTTCCCAGGTTCCAGCAGTGTCCTCCAGCAGTGTCCTCCAGCAGTGCCCGCTGTGTCCTCAAGCGTGTGAATGTCAGGGACCCAAGGCCAGGGGAAGCAGATGCCGGCTGGGGCCACTTTTGCAGTTAGGCGGGACAGGGTAGAAAATTAAAAATAATAAGGATTTTTAAATATACTGCTTTTACATTTAAAAACCCTCATTAATCATACCACCAGTGAGCATAAACTGACCTGAGACACACACACACACACACTACTCATTGCCTAAGGACTCCTAGAAACCTCTGGATGAATCCTGGTTGAGAATAAACACTGATCTATGATATCTGTGTTCTTCTGTGCAATGCAGGCAGAGAAAGGAGGTAGGGCTTGGCAGGGTGCTGAACATAACCTCCTGAGTACATCACAGCACCCTGCTTTAGTACTTCTCTCGAAAATCCTCAGCCTAGATGCAATCAATCGCTCTTTAAAGGAATTTTGCAGGTATCAAAATGCCCTAATAGGTGGACATCAATCCGGATGAGTAGAAATGCTGCCCTAGGTATCACCTGCATGTAAAGCTGAGCTTCTGTGATTAAGATAGCTAAAATACAATGAATGTAATGGAGAGGGAGGCCAAGGACAGCCAGGCTGCCGGGAAATGGGCTAGATGGTGCTTGACATATTCTAATCAGGAAATTACGCTAATTGGGTGCAATTTCTCATGAGCACTGGGAAAAGCTGTGAACAGTATAAGGGTAATTAATTTAAGAAAGGGAGAGGAACCTGTACAGCTGTGTAAGACCCAAGGTAAAGCTGGAGTTCACACAAAAGAAAAGAAGGCTCTAAATAAGCAACATGTGAAAAACACATTATATTTGAATGACATATTATTTCAGCTTTATGAAAGTGTGGATCATACATTCTTCCCCAGCAGGTACCAACTCAGATAAAAAGCAAGTAAAATTACATTTATTGTTTAAACATGTCCCAAAAGAAAAACCTCTGCTTAAGCACAAAAGCCTGATACACATGAACACTTAGCTCCCATTCAGGGAAAATAGATTGCAACTCTTATGAAAAAATAAACATTCTTTCAGCAGAATTATTTCTTCCACACAGATTTCTAGTAAGAAGCTTGTTCCAGTAAAAGTGTTTAGAGAATATTTGTTGACCTAAAGGTCATCAATATTGATCTCGTATATTGACATACTCCGTGAGGAATCAGATGGTCCAAAACACTGGAGTTTTGGCAGTATTTATATACTTTTACAAAGTGTCAGATCAATATGTGTTTCTCAAGTACATTGCATTATTGCTGGTTGTTAATAAACATTAATTATAGGATTTTTTTTCTCTTCACAGCCTTGAGTTTTTTTTAATTACATTATAATCAGTGTTTACATTTCTCTGTTAACTTCAGTAACATTTTGCCATTCTGATATTGTCACTAATTTTCAATTTGTTTCCAACAATGAAACATGATAGATTTACAAAATACCTGATGATCACCAAGTATAGCCTTTTGGTGAATGGTACAAACTCCTTATATTAAATTCTGTTTATAATATGGGAATCCAAACTTAGCAGCAAATCCTACTGAGGTTTTTGGGGAGTAAAACTAAAACGTTGCCAATTTTAATATGGGTAGTTGGCAAGCTATCATCAAAAAAGGGCATGTGGAGCTAGTCATGGGGGACAATTGAGAAAACACTGATTTCTTCAATTATATGTATGCAAATACCTCAGGAGAAATCCTAAAAAACCCTAATCAGATTACTTTTAGGTTGGAATACTTTTTAGTAGTTTTGGTTGAGATTTCTGATATTTTTTAGGCAGTAATAAGCCTGAAATGGTTGGTAGAAGTAGCAGTCACAACAGTTATAACAGAGATAAGAAAAAAAAAAGCCCTCAAACTTTGCAAAAATTAGCCAGAGGCTAAACGTTTAATAGTATAGAGTGTACTTTTTGTGCAGTACCATACTGCATTGTTTTTTAAATTTAATAATATATCGGAATCTTTAAAACTTTAAAACCACAAAACCAGATTTCACATAGTGTTCCGCATCTGTTACTTTTTCACTAACACCTGTCATTTTAGTTTTTTTAATTTATTAATCACTTTTATTCATTCTAATTGTATTAGCATTTTTATTGATTACTCTTTGAATGTTAGCAGTGACAGTTGTGTTTTGTGCCTGAGGTTTATACTCAAATCAATGTATTTTTCTATTTTTCTATACCTAAAGGTAGGTATCCCAGTTTACAGTATATTCAGTGACTATATTTTCATAAATTGCTATATCTCATTCATCAGTCATTATTACTGCCATAAAAACACAACAGATAACCTTTGGGTATTTCAGAATATGCTGGCATGCATAAGAAATGACTTTTCTGCCACAACAGAACTAACTGTTAATTTTTTGATTTGGCATTCTAACCAACTTAAACAGAGCATTAAGCAACTTAATCATCAGTATAACTGAACTGTTAAAGATTGTCAGTCTCAGAGAAGACACTTACTACACATTTGGAAACAATATGTAGCTTTAGGTATAAATTACAACAGTTACAATTACAGCAATATGCATATTTTGGTTTAATTTAAACAAAACCTGTAGAGTCAGAAGAGGAAAAATGTGTTTTGATGAGTACCATCTGCTCTCATTTTGTTACGTTAAAATTTGCATAACGTCTATTACATTTTCTGTGTGGCATGCTCCAAGAATTTAATAATTTAAAATTATGTGTGATGCAATATATTTGAAACAGATATGAATAAGCAGAATATTAATACCCATCTTTTGTCAAGAGCAGCTTCATAATTGAGTGTGTACTTAAATTTAATATTTAATAATCAAAATGTAATTCTTGATTTGGAAGGTCATTCATTTAAATTTATATCCTTCCAGTCATTGACTAATAGGCCTGGTCTGTTTATTCAGTCAGTTGGCTTAAAACTCTTGCTACATACTTAAAAACTTGCCAGAATTAAGGATAAATAATAGATAAAAAGTCAAAATACTAATAAAAACAATCAATTAAATGTGGTTCTTTAAATAAAAACAATTGCAATGATTGGTTAATGGTAATGATAATATTGATAATATATATAAAAATAGCTATAGTACACAAACCAATTAGTTAGCATCAGAAATGTCATGTTTAAAAAAAAAATACAATAAATAACCTACAGAGTTCAGGCTTTACTGACAATAACAAAAAGCATAGGAGTTGGGCTTTAAATAAGAGCTAATCCTACAAAAAATGTGAGAAGATTATGTATTGTCTGCAATAAAACAAACTTATCTGCCATTTCACAGGTATTTAACTAAACTCACCTCTCCATGTTCCATCACATCATTGTTTACATCTTCACCCAGTCCTCTTCTGGAGTAGGGATCTTAAGCCATCTTGAGTGGCCAGGCTGGAATGACGCCACTCCCACACATGTGCAAGGGAGTTCATTCATTCCTGACAGCCAAGGATGCCGGGGCGGCTAAATAGAAGTGTCCAAATAGGTGGGTAAGTTTGTTGTATTGCAGAAGAGACATTGGTTGTCCCTTCAATAAAAAACTGCTTTCTTACATTTTTTTTTAATTTTCAGGTTTACTTCCTCTTTTTTAAATTCTATATATTATATTACTTGGAGATGAGCTTTATAAATACATTTTTGTAACCACTGGGTGGCATAGGACACCTTTCCAGGTGCAGGATCAAAAAGCAATATTAGTGCAAATAAAACTTGTTTGAGAAATAAGTTTGGCCTGCAGAAGTGTCTGGCTGATGATGGCTGAATAATACATAGATAACTAAATGACATACCAGATTTTCATGCAGAATTATAATCAGGTCATGTTAGAGGTCAGGGTGATCTTTAGTTTAATGTGGAAAAGTATCAAATAAAAGGTTAAAGAGCCCTTGTTACCCACCATGGCAAATTACTGTTTATACTTCAGTATAAACCAAGTTTTTTTCCCTCAAAATGCCATTAGAAAAAGAATCTCACTTTATTCACTGATCATACACTCACTAGTGGATGTCATTGTGTTCTCATGTAAAGTGTATTACGAGGTTTACAAAAGTACATCACTATCATACGCAAAGATCACAAAGAAAAAGTGACCTGTTATATCCAAGGTCAACATACAAAATACTTTAATCTGTAAGAAAAGTGGAAAATTATATGAGACCAAATGTTTCAAAAACAACACCATATATATATATATATATTTTGTCTATTTTATTTTATTGGGTGTTCTAAATTATTAGGTAAAAATAAATATCTTGGTTTATATTTGAGTATATATGGGGAATATTAGTACTTACCATGCTAATATTGTAAATTTGCACATATATATGTAAAAACCTCTTTCTGTCTATAACAAATATTTTCATTTCAATATTGCAAATATTGACAGTTTTGGACTGTGCATTTTTTTCCCCTTGTCCCATGTTACTGCCTACATACAAATGTCTGAGCACAGCCTAGTACTGTTAAGCATGCTACTAACCTATTTTCAGCCCTGCAGAAAATTTAGAACTTCCAAAGGTGTGAGTTTGGGTGATGTAGTTTGAAAAAAAAAACTTACCAATCTCACTGCGCATGCATGAGATTGGCTTTTTCCCATTTTTGACAACAGGGCTCCTTTAGAACTTCCATAGTTGTTTGCTCTTCTACAACTATGGAAGTTGCTCGGGCATGCGCAGAAGGATCATCCGAGAGCTTCCCAGGATGCGTGACTTAGGTATCCCGGGAGGCTTTGCGCTTCCATTAATTCTTGATCACCTAGGGAGAATGTGTGTGTGTGTGGGGGGGGGGGGGTTCTGCACCCTTTTTTTAAAAAAAAAGGTGTTGCACTTAAAAACAAACAAGCAGAATTTTTACATCACATAAAAGGGTTGTCTAGAGTTTAGGTACGCTTTAAATTCAAATTTCAGATTTTTTAGGTACCATACATGAAACTACCATATTATATATTATTTTTAGAAAAGAAACTTCTATACATGACTCATATATACAAAAAAAGGATTTATCTTTATGCTAATCAAATGCATCATCTACACAGCTTGTTAGGAAGACAGAGAAAAAAAAATTGCAAAAATTACAATGCATGATAAAATTATCTTAGTTTTATTGGTAACTGCTCAAACCACTTGCACTTACATATCCAAACACTTAGTTTTTCTTCAATTCATCTATGTTGAAGTTAATAACTTGTACCATTTTCATCCTTATTAGTTTGTATATTCATGTTTATTAATTGACTAAATGGTATAGTATACTATCCCATACCAGATTATCACCACATGTGCAATAAACAGAATGATCAATATATAAATTAATGCTGTGCTTTCAGGGGTTTCAATGATAGATATAAGTGCAATCATTGAGAAACTATGAGCAACAGATTGAAAATAAATGTACCAAATATTAACAGCCAGAGTACTCTTTATTATAAAGTCCAATATCTCAATATATACCCAATTTATGTCCTGGATAAAAACAAAGAAAACACACATAAAAATATCTACTTAATCCAAAATTCCATAAATCCATAACTCAATCCAAAATTTCATAAATATATGAAAAAAATCAAATAACATAAAAAAAAATTACCACCTCCAGATTAACATCAATTTAGAGGGAACTCATCCTTAACATTAACATAGCAAAAATAACATTAAATTCAGATGGTAATAGATTAATTGTTCAGCTTTTGTCCACCAAGAAGACAAATCAAGCCTAAAAGTTAAATGGTCCAAGTCCCTTATTCTATTCCCTATCACTCATCAGTGAAACACAGTGCTTACCTTAACCAATCTATCATCCACCTCTAGAACATATGGCTGTACACTGCTAACTATAGACAGCTACTCACCTCAGCCAATCCTGTGTCCCACGTGGTGCACTCTCGCGCTCCTTGATGACATTTTCGGGGCTGAGGCCTGGAAACACATGGGACACAGTATCCACACATTGTTTGTGGCTCAGAGTGAAACACAAGCTTGATCTCATCTTTATTTTTCACACATTCTTTGTTTTTTTATTTTATGCAAAAGTAAAAAAACGTCACAGACAGTATATAAACATCATGTATAAAGGAATTATTTGTCAATTGTACAAAAATAGCCCATTCAAAAATTTCAAGTAATTAGTCCATAAAGCATTAGTACCAGGGTGGCATCCTAAACCCAACAATAAAGGAATCATAACCATAGCCTGAGTATAACATCCATCCTCTTTAAATCTGCTAAATTATTTGTATTTGCTTTTAACAGTCACTACTTGCACATTTTGACCCATACAACCAAATGTCTTTAGCTGGATGCAATTGCAAGTATTAAATGGTAATTTACCAAGATTAAGTGTTATCAAGAAAGCGAGAGTCTCTGGCTTATAACACCTTGTCTAAGGTTTAAGATACAAACACGAATCCAATGGTTCTCACCCGATAATCTACTCAGGGCCGATATTGGTTGAGAATTTGGTGTGTGTAGAGTGCCCTTCATCCATCATCCGAACGACCGTCCTAGCGGATCCACTGGCAATGGACGACGAACAATCCTAATGCAAGGGAAGCAGATCCCTTTGCATGGAGCAGAATGGTGCTGTATGTACAGCACTCTTTCATGCATTGTGCAGTCCTTAGTCATTGGAAACGATCCTGAAAAGATCCTTTCCAACGACAATTATTGCACTTGTGTATATAAGTCTATATAGACTGTTTCCCCAGCATTAAACTTTCTGGGGAGTTTTAAAGCTTGTAAACGCGTATAAATGCTGATAACAGCCTATAGATGCGTATAAACATTTCTCCTTTTAAACGGGGACATTTATAAGTGTTTATAAGCATTTGTAAATGCTAATGAAAACAAATGAAAATACTTACAGCCATTTTTAAGCTTTTTAGATTAGTTTAAAAATGCTTTTAAAACATTTGTATAAATGCCCATAAACATAATAAAAAGGTTGTATGGGCATTTATAAGCATTTAAAAAAAAAACAGTCCTTGTAGACTTAGCATAATTGAGTTGAAGTAACTATATGAACAGTGGAACAACAAGATCCTATACAATCAGAGCCAGAATACTGTTTTATTCTAGCAGCAAGATGAGGCCATAGTAGCCATATGGCCCATTATCACCACATCCGTGAGCCATATCTGCCAACAAGCATTCATGTACTTGGACACAGAATACTAAAGCAAAACAACAACTTTTTGTTTTTTAATATATACACACAATACACGTAAAGTCTCAGTTTCTTGACACATTTCACAGAATCCGCTTCATCAGGAATTGAGACTGTACTTGAAATTCAAATGATAGATTCCATCTGTTTAAAAGCATTTGAGTGTTGGCTTTACTGTATTCAGATGTACTTAACTTCCTAATGGACTCAGTCGAGCACTGCTGATGTTTGTAGATAGACACATTTTATGCATTTCTCTTATATATATTCTGGAAGGGTCGAAAAAGGTACAATCTTCCAACATTTCCCAATTATTAGATGTGCTTCTTCTAATTTAGTTCCTTCCTAATGCCCAATTGCAGCTTGTGCTACACACAGAAAGGCTTTTTTGGGGGGTGACATGGACAATAGTGACCAAAATGGCTTTGTATCACCTAAAAATGCAACCCATTGCCCTTCACAAATGTATATATTGCAAACTCAGAATAACAATTCAAGTCAACAATTCTAGATATATTTTTTTGGAGGTGAAATGGACAATGGTGACCAAAATTTTTTTTGTATCTTCCAAGTGTGGAATCAAAACCCCCTTTCACTAACAACTACACTCCAACTGGAAGCAGCCATACACATTCGGGTATATTTACATTTTTGGGGTGTGAAATGAACCAGTGACCAAAGTAACTTTTTGTCACCCAAATATGGAATCAAATTCCTTTTTACAGATGTCCACACTGTAAAACACACAACATGTCCACAATTATTTATTGGTAGTCCCAACACAAATACCACTACACAGTAGCAGTGAAAAAATGTGCAGTATCTTTCTCTCTCTCTTTGCACTGCAGCAATAACCTGAATAATACTTGTTATCAGCCACAGTCGAAAGTAACCTACTTGGTTGCAGTGATTTCCAAGATCCTAATTGCACATCCTCCTTTCTCGCATATCCAATGTTGATGTTGTTGGATCAGGTATAGCTGAATCACAGTTAATATTCAATGTTCTGGGCTAATTCATGATCATTCTGAATCTGAATAAGCAACACATGACATGACTGTTCTTAAAGGATATAAGAAAGGAGGATATAAGGAAGAATTACAAAACCTCAACAATAAAGTTTTTTTTTATCTACTTCACCCCATGCAGTTATTATTTTGTTGCTTTTCGGCACAACTGCTCAGTATATCTTGAATGTTCATTATAACGCTGCTGGTTACCATTGATAATAAGTTTGAAACCACAAAGTAACAATCCTCCATATTTTGATATTTGTTTTCCACTCAATGAGTAATTTGATATTTTAATTCTACTAATGTGTTGTTATTGTCTGGCAAAGAAGTAGGTATCCAGCAGCAACCTTTCAAATGTCAATTTATATGAATTAGTTTGTTCCTTCTGTTTACTAATGCCATTCCAACCAGACTTTATATTTGTATTCTACTCACTTTATCAACCGACTTGCTCTGAATTTTGAATATATTTACCTTGTTTTAAGATATGTACACTCTGCTTTACATTTATTTATTTCCATTTGTTCTACTTTCCATCAGCATATAGCACCTCTTGAGCCCTGGGGGTGCCACACTAGCATATCTCCTACTTTCTATCAATGGCTTTTAACTGGCTAAATACCTAGGATTTTAATTCCCCAAAAAACAGAAGGTCTTCCACTATCTGCAAAGACCCCAAATAATTATCTATTTACAGAAACACACATATATATATATACAGTTGACATTCAAAAATCTGACAACCTCCGTACCTAAGGAGTGCCAGATTTTCAAAAATTCTGGATTTATGAAAGCTATACTCACCTCCACACACAGGCCAGCCTTCCTCTCGCAGCACAACATCTAGCACAGTTCCAGGGAGAAGGCAGCAGGGACACCTCAACATGTATTTAGTGTAGCAAGCAAGACCTAACAGCTGTTTCTGCAGAACAGCACCATCAAAACATTAGTGGCCAAACAGTGTACTGCAGTCCCTGTATTGAAAATGCGATCCGAAATTCATGCCGGAAAACTGAAGGAACTGGATAATCGATGGCCGGATTTCGATTGTCAACTGTATATATATATATTTATTTCAAGCTAATTCCACTTTTTAGGCTTTGGACTATTTATTACAGCTACAAATCACCAAGTCAGTAACTCTAACTTGCTTTTTTAACATTAAACTTGATTAATACCCACAAGTATATTATAATATTTTTCTTTAAACACTATATTATTTATTCTGTTTATTATTTATTTTATTTATCAATTTCTATTTAATATTTATTTTTTTAATTTTAATCTCCAGAATTATTAGAAAAGTTCAAACACCATGGACCTGATTTAATAAAGCTCTCCAAGGCTGGAGAAGATACACTTTCATTAGTGAACCTATTTATTATTTATTATTTTATTCTCCAGAAATATTAGAAAAGTTCAAACACCATGGACCTGATTTATTTAAGCTCTCCAAGGCTGGAGAAGATACACTTTCATTAGTGAACCTGGATGATGCAGAAAACCTGGAATGAATCTGGTCTCAGATTGAAAGCATTTGCTAAGAAGTAGAAAATTACTTTTAAGAAATCCATTCCAGGTTTTCTGGATCACCCAGGCTCACTGATGAGAGTGTATCTTCTCCAGCCTTGGAGAGCTTTAATAAATCACATTCAATGTGTTCAATTTTTAGTCCTCTCCTTTAACGCCATCCATCACACGCTATTAAAGATTTTCCACATAAGATTTATTAAAGCTCTCCAAGACTGGAGAAGATTAGACTAGATTGGATATAACAAAAAATTATTACTATAATAAAAAAAAATTGCTATTAGCTGCCAAATGTTTTCAAATTCTGGCCCAGATCCATTCCATGTTTACCTTTGATGTTCTATATTCTCCAGTGTTAGAGAGCTTTATTAAATCAGGCCTAATGTTCCACACCCTTAACATTTTCAAACCCACAAATACTAATTGGAATCACATATATTCTATTCTGCCTTGGTGCCTTAAATAAATTCCTCTAGAAAATGTCTAACATAGTAGCCCCATTTCTAACGTAAACTTTCAAACAAATTAGGACAAGTCGCTGTCCCCACCTAAAATTCATTATTAATAAACACCTTACAACTGCACCTCTACTTTCTCTATCTATCTAAGGTAGTTGTAAAACGGAATTAGAATAATCCTTTGCCTATTCACTTAGTCCACAGTTACTCCCCCAAAAATTTTGCCTTTAAATACTTTAGTATAATTAATACTAAATTGCCCAAAATTTGTCTTTAAATACTTCCAAAGCCTTTGATTTCTTGTCTGTTTTTTATATATTGGGTAAAAGCTCTCTACACTCAACAGCAAGCAAAACTCAGATACTGTGATTTTAGTACCCTGCATAGAATGCAGCACAAGTTTTCTAATTATTTTGCTCATCAGGCGTGGACAAATAAACT
Source organism: Pyxicephalus adspersus (assembly GCF_032062135.1). Lineage (NCBI taxonomy): Eukaryota > Metazoa > Chordata > Amphibia > Anura > Pyxicephalidae > Pyxicephalus > Pyxicephalus adspersus. The sequence continues at coordinate 70,147,058 of NC_092862.1, read as the reverse complement.
AAATTAAGGGCCATTTTAGACCTGCAATGTGCCACCGTGTTCTGCTGTGGGCAGTGAATTCAAGTGAATGTTGAAGATTGGAACCATTTTTTGCAAGCATTAGTGCCAAATTGTCGCACAGTGCCCAAAAACAAAGTCACTTTTGACCCACGGTTTCAAGATTTGCTCCACAGTCACATACAAAGGTGCTTACTACGGTGCTGTTGCAGCTTTAGGGTGCACAGCAGAAGTTCGGGCCCTTTTAACAAAGCAAATTTAACAAAATAAATTTTACTGTAACTAAATAAACATTTGCCTTACCCAATTTTTTTTACAAATATAGCTAACTTTAGCTGTGATCTTTACATGAATCAATTCAATTGAAATGCACTGCCCCAAGGCAAGTCTGCATTACCTCTACCTGTCTTTATAGTCTGACTATCTTACTTAGGCATCTCTTTAATCCACTGAATCTGTGCTGATTTTAAATGGTTTTCCTTAAGTGGGAGTACCGTAGCCTTCACTGGGACAAGAACACACATAAGAGCACATAAAACAATAAAAATATCCTTAGAATTTATTAGCCTTTTGCTTTTCTTCTGTACCTCTGTTGGAGATGTTCACCATGACCTGGGTATTTCAAAGGTCACCAATTCCTCTTTTAACCCTCCATATAAACTAAAAAGGTGTCCTTATCATATTTACTACCCTCCTCCTCTCCTCCCTATAGTCAGCAAACACACTGACCACCATTGCAAATTAAATTAGCTGCAAGCGCCAGATCTTTCCAAACCCTACAGCTTAAACCCCCCTTTTTTCCACCACTTATATACATTATTTTTTTTCCCCAAAACAGATTTAAAACTAAAAGTAATTGTTAAACCCGATATGTTTTAATGGTTTACGAATCTCCCTCCTAAAATCCACATTTAGTTTGTTGTGGGTTTTTGATTAGTTTTACTATGTTCCAAAATTGATGGGGATTGTAAGATGTTGAACCTGATGAACATTTGTTTTTTTTCCTTTTCTTTTGGAATAAATAACTCTGCAACTATGACATTTAATGTGAAATTAAATTCTCTTGATTTGTCAGGTTGGCATTCTTTATTTCTTAATTTGCACAAGGAAAGCATTGCTGTTACAAAAACAGGAAATAATCTTTGAGAATAAACAAAGCCTACATTTCATTAACGGGCCAATATTTACCACTGGCAACTGTTTCTTAATAGTATCAACAGCTCAAAGATAAGCAATCTTGTTTTAGTTCCCTGTCTGTGGCAACATTTTAAATTTACCACCTACATTTTCACTGTAGTCATGATACTACTGTGCATTCCCCAAAAAATTCTAACATTGCAAAAACAATACAAAGTTTACTGACACAAATTTTGACACTAAAGCTCTTCTAACTACATAATGCTCATTAGCATATTTTACCTAACTTGTTAATTTAATCTTTCCATATAAAAATGAGAACTGCATACACAAAGTACTTTACCAAACAATAAATTAACCTATTCAACCTTCTGTTTTGTTGATGAAACAGTGGATAGGTGTATAGTACTGGTAATGGCCCACAGAGGGTTCTGACTAGTGCATTTTATTGACATGCCCCACTGATCAGAATCCTCGATAAAGTGGGCATGCCCTTTAAATACATCATTGTCAGACATTCTACATTTGGGATGAATGCGTTGTTCTGCATTGTTCATATATTGCATTGATTTTGTTACTTAAATAATATAGAATGTGGATACTGGCAGTTAGAGACATAATTATAGGTTTTTTTAATTTGCTGCTTCTATATAAATACAAAATAATAATAACAAAAATAATCATAAATAAATAAATAATAATAAATATAATACTGATGGTATGTACTAGGCTCTCATCTCGCCTCGCATGTTGTGAATACTTGGTGAATAAAAACCAGGTTAGGGTGGAGTTAATACAACTTGAAATGCTGCCAGTCTGGATAATGATCTTTTAAGTATCTAACTTGATGGATTCATACATGTGGCTGCAGTTTCCATTCTCTTCCACTCTATAATGGATGTTCACTGAAAGATCAGCCTTGGTCCTGAGTCCTACGTGTGCTCCTTACTCCAGCTTTGGCTTCCAAGCATGCATTTGTTTTCAACCCCCTGACTCTGGTTTATGACAGTTTTATGATTTCTGACTCTTCTGATTTCTTAACCGTTCTTCTACTGGCATTTTCTGCTGCTCAGGTGTAGGTTGAGGGCCACAATCTGGTGCCAGTTAGAAACATAACGTCTTCATTTCAGGCTCTAAGGAACATAAACATACATTTACTTGCTAAATGTAAAATTACTAACAAATGCTCTAATATATTTTTGTAAAATATTGTGCCTACAAAATACATTGGTTGTTTAGTTAAATTAGGACACCTCTGCAAGGCTTTGTTTGATTAGGCTGATAGCCTTAACTGGAATTAGGCAAAATGGCTTGGTCAATGTCCAACCTCAGTTTCTGATGAACAAAACAAATGATCAACAACTAAAAGGGACTTCCTCTTTCCTTTTTGATTTTGATTCCTGATTTAAACCCATGGTAAGCTGTAGAGTTCTACAAAGGCTCAACCGCGGTCACATTAGCCCCAATTCAAGTGAATGAGAGTGGATGAGATATTTTGCATAGGGCTGTGGAAGATTAAAGTCACTTTTGGTCAAGTGGTTACTGTTCATAATTCATACAACAGCCATATGAAAATATGGATACCTGTGATGTGATTTGCAACTCCAAGGTGCAATCAGTAGTCTGTTGTGTGCCCTGGAGTGGCTAACCACACCATTTTACTCCGCAGGTGTGAAAAATACATTGAATTATCTTAAAGAATACATAACTGGATTCAATTTTGTTTTTATATTTGCCTGGAGTTAAAGTATTTTTGTGAACTGAGAAAAATACACCCAATTTCATCTTCAAAATTGTGACTACTATGAAAGAAAGAAATAACACAGGCAACAAATAGATGAAGAATATAAAATCAACTCTTTGCTGAGTATAGTTCTTCATTTCTTCCTACACATTTTTATATTATAAGTACTTGCAGCTGCTAAAACAAGTTTCAGTACAGAACTATGAATAAAATAAACCTCAGAAATCAATAGTTTTATACATAGAGTGTATTATTATAAACATATCTTAACAGATTTAATAAGCTTAAAAATTACTTTATACTAAACACAATTCACAAGCTGTTTATATTTATTGATCTCCTAGGGCATTTATTTTGAAGTGAACTTGTAAATAAATCATTAATGCAGATAAGAAAAGTTGCCGTCAGTGTTTTAAAGTCCATTGTTTCAATCGGACATTTGTGAAAAATATTATATGCAAAAGGTTTTCTTACTATCTATCCTTCTAGCCATTATGAAATGCAAACAGAAATAATGATTTTTATCTATAAATTAGGCAAACAAAAACATAGTACTGCTAATAAATTGTAATAATAATAGATATTATTAAAACAAACTTTTTGCACAGCTTTTTCCTATCTACACTTTAAAGTGCATGCAGATAACTAATACAAATTAAACTACAAGGTATGTTCAAAGATTACGGCATGATATCTGGAATCAAGACAAATGTAAAAGGGTAAATGAAAAGGTTACAGAACATTTTTAGACAGTTTCAGGGTTAAAAAGTTTGCTGGAAAATGACCCCAATTTACAATTTGTTATCCAGGCTTCACTAGCAAAACACTAAGAAAACAATTATTCATTGCATACAAAGCCTTTCTAATTTTTTTGGGCTGGATGTCCCTGGAAATTGAAGAGCATATTTGACTGGAGGATTTTTTTAGACCATAATGTGATGTATGACCTTTGAACTGGTCAGCAGGATTAGAAGTGGTATTCTAAAAAAAAATAAAAAACAGGGGCACAGAAGCCCTAGTGCCAGTGTATTGGAAGTAGCGGTAGGTAAAGGACAGTAAAAGTTTATAAACTGCCTAGGGGAAATAAGGTCAGTTAGAAAAATGTACTTTAATTCTGCTAGCTTCTTGGTCAGGTAAACCACTTTGCTGCATTTTCATTAAAATTTAAGTTTTTTTGTCTTTAATTTTGTATTTACATTTCGGTAAATGTTTGCAGCAAGGCTCTGCTTTAAAAATAATAGTTTTTGTTTCAGAGGGATATTTTTTGGGCACATTTTTTGTTTAATATACTGCATGTTTATACAATCTTTTTTGATGTGCAACTTTTTTTTTGCTGCAAGGCTAAAAAGTGGGCTTTTAAGTTGGAGGTAAGATTTTCAATTGTTTCAGGTTTATTTTTTACTGTTTTTATGCTTTCAGGCCATTTTTTTTTACTTTTGAGTGTTTAGTTTCAGGATTTACTTGTTACTGACCATCTGCTCCTTTGTACATAAATATAAAACATTGTACACCTAAACCACCTCAAATTATATTAGTCACATAAACCAAATCCTCCATCATCCCCATAGAAAAAGTCTAAGAAGAAAAGGGTAAAGAAAAGATCATCCAACTATCTTCTTTAACTCTAGTTCTGAACTCCAGAATGCCTGTATAGTTGGAAAAAAGCAGATTAGCCCAGGACTGCAGACATGGGTGAGCATGTGCAGGTGGCACTGGGAGTTTCAGAAAAGGGTTGGATGCATTTTTGAAGCTACACAATACAGGTAATCCCTGGATTACAAATGAGATAGGGACTGTAGGTTTGTTCTTAAGTTGAATTTGTATGTTAGTGGGAACAGGTACATTATTTTAATAAATGCAATTAGGACAGATGTTTCTCCCAACATCTTAGGCAGCATGGTGTCAGTTACTCTATACCATCCTCACTGTGAGCTAATCACAAACAAAGCAAAAAAAAAAACTTTATGGAGCCTAGACATTCATTAACTTCTGGAGACAACTGCGGAGTTTGTCTTGATCATTGAAGTGTTACAAGAGATTACAGAATAGCTCAGTCCTTAAGATAACCTGCAACTTCAGCTGTGTTTAACAAGACTTCTTTTTCAGGTCATGCAACCCCCCCCCCCCTCATCAAGCCTCTGTCCTGTACACAAGCGAGTAAGGAAGCCCCATTTGCATCTAGGGGTCGTCTGTATGTTGAATGTCCTACCTGTACCTGGGGACAACCTGTACAAATGGCTAACATTTGTAAGGAACAAATGATTATTCAAGCAGTGAGTATTTAATAAGAAGGTTCTGGTTTAATGACTAATATGATACATTTTTCAACAATATCAAAGTAAAATGTAGTAACTTTTGGCAGAAGCACATGGAAAAAGATGGCAGGTTATATCAAAACAATAAAAAATAGTCAACTAAGGCTCTACATCCAAAATGCCTATGATCAGAAAGCAAATATTTTAATTTAATTTAAACTTTAATGAAACTACAGAGGACTTGAATTAGCCCTATAATAGTTTTTCCTCCCACTCAAACTAACTGGGAAAGTCAATAAAGCTTTATGAGCACTTCCTTTGTCACAATGGGCCTGATTTAATAAAGCTCTGCAAGGCTGGAGAGGATACACTTTCATCAGTGAACCTGGGTGATCCAGCAAACATGCAATAGATCTGGTCCAGGATTGAAAATATTTGCTAACTGTAAGGTCCTGGTCAGCCAATCTGGGAGCAGGGCAGTCAGCGGAGCTTTACTATGCTGACAGCTCTGCTCCCCTGATCGCTCCCAGAGCCCTAGAGGAGCTGTGACATGTTCTGTATCTGTAATACATGTCACAGCTCCTCTAGGGCTGCGGGAGTAATCAGGGGAGCAGAGCTGTCAGCATAGTAAAATAGAATTTGACTCCTCATAACTTGAGGAACAACAAAAGCATTATCATAAAATTATTGGATAAAGGGGGCAATATTGTAATTATAGATTATAGATTATAGAACCAATATAAGCGAATGTGTTTCAAAATTCTTAACAATAGTGTGTGGTATCACTAATTAGAAGGCACAATCATTGACTGCTTTTAGAGGAAACATCATATAATTATTATTCAAGCCTTCCAAACAGGCGTCATTGACCAACGAATGAGGGAATACCTAACTAGCAAGTTTCCTATAACATTCTACGCACACCCTAAAGTACACGAAAATCTCCAAGACCTGTCAGGATGCCCCATTACCTCGGGCATTGGTTCGATTTCATCTAATGCGAGTGAGTTGGTAGATGTGTACCTCAGACCCCTGGTTACCGCTCTTCCATCCTATCTGAGGGCCACGTTAGAAATTCTACAATTTACCTCAGAATTGCATTGTCCACCTGATTCTATACTTGTGACCATAGATGTAGAAGCTCTTTACTGTTGCATACCCCAAGACACGGGATTAGGGGTAGTAACCAAAATCGTTTATTAACAAATTCATAGTGGACATCTTGAAATACATTCTCACAAAAAAATCTTTTTGTTTAAAGACAAACAACACCTCCAAAAACAAGGGGTGGCAATTAGCATAGGATGTACCCCTTTCCTATGTCGATGTGTATTTGGGGGAGTGGGAGAGCAAACTTTTCTCAAACCCTGAAGTTATATATCATTACTTGGAAAAGATACATAGATGACATCTTCATTGTCTGGACTGGTTCACAAGTGGTACTTCAGCAATTTTTTCTGAAATTACAGAATAACAATTTCAACTTGAAATTTACCATGTTTTCACACCATAATGAAGTCCCATTCCTAGACACATATATCAAATTACCTCCTTCGGGCCATATCCACACTACATCGTAAAGGAACATCATCTTGTACATGACAAGCGCTCTTTCATACCCCCTAAAAAAGAGCATTCCGCTCTCACAATACCTTAGAATAAGACCTAATTGCACTGACCTACAAGATTTCAAAAAGGAAGCTTTAGTACTTCAGATCAGATTGCTAAAAAGAGGCTATAGTAAAAAAATTATTGAAAAGGTCATATCAAAAAGCCCTTACCTCTAACCGTCACTCTCTTTATAATCAAAAAAAGTCTCAACCATCGGAAGGAGTAGTAAGAATTATTACTACCTTCAACAACCAACATCAAGAAATCAATAATATATTACAAAAACATTGGAACATCCTACTGAGCGATCAGGCCACATCTAAACTTGTGAATGAACACCCCAACGTTACTTATGGGAAGACGCCATCCTTAAAGGATGCACTGGTAAACAGTCACTACTCAGACAATCCTACTAACCAGATTGAGAAACCAGGCACCTTTATATGCAGCAAATATGCACAGTGTTCATGGCTTAATGAACAGCAAGGCTATCTCCTTCCAAACAACCGATGGCATAAAATTAAACACCATATAGATTGTTCAACAAGTGGGGTTATATATAAAATTTTCTGCATATGTGGCAAATTTTATGTAGGTAAGGTCAAGAGAGCTTTGCGGAAACGCATGTATAAACACCTTTACCTAATCAACACTGGCAAAATGACTACATCAGTCAGTCACCATGTAGGGACTGATCATAATTTCACCAACAGAGTGATTTCCTTTTCTGTCTTAGAGAAAGCCTCCATCAATGAAAGGAGGAGATTTTGACAATACACTTCTAAGACTTGAGATCAAGTGGATTTATCAACTCAATAGTTTACCACCCCAGGACTAAATGACATGATGTTATTTAAACCAGCGGTCGCCAACCGGTGGTCCACGGATAAATAAAGCAGTCACATAAATCAGACGTCGCACAATATCAGAGGTTCATTTAAACATTCCTTTGTAGAGAATTTATTATTGCTATTAAAACATACCTACAGACCTAGATGATTCTACACAAGAGAATGTTTCACTGCTTTATAAAGCGAGTCCTCGGACCAGTGATTTCAAACGGCACACTAGTATGCCGTGAAAGATCTTCAGGTGTACTATGGGAAATTATTCAATAAACGTTGTCGAGTGACTGAGCTGTAGAGACTGGCAGAGTAATGTAATACTCTTCCATGTCAGTGGGTAGCAATAGGTAGCTTAATTGCCTTGTTTATTCTTAGAGACCAGAGAATATGCTAGAATGTCATTTTGTAACATTTTTGATTTGTGGTGTGCCACAGGATTTTTTCGTTGTAAAAAATGTGCCATGGCTCAACAAAATTTGAAAAACACTGCCACTAACTAACATTGGAAAAAACACATATGCATGGGTCATTTTGTGAAATATTCTGAAATAAAAACACATTTAATGATATATCACTATTTTGAATATTGAAGAGATAAAGCATTGTATTTTCTGGAAATACTCATCATCTCACATCAACTCATGTTTTGATTTCAGCTATTCAGCACATCATAGCGAGTGGCATCAATTACAATAATCCCTATTATTGAAGTGCTAGCCTCAAAAAATCATTAAATATTCTATTTTTATCAAGTTCTGTTGCATACAAAAAAAACTGAAATAATTGAAATATTATTAAGTGTTATTGGTACATTTACATTGGAGAAATATATCACCTTACCTGTTTTAGGCAGTTTAACAGATAAAGTATAATACAACATAAAAAGAAGTGTGAAATTGTGCTGCAGTCTATGATTGTCTTACCTACTATGGTTTTTGATGATTTTTATATTTTTATTAAGTATGTAAATGCATCAATGTTTTTATTTTTCTGCTGAGCATTTGTATATAGATGAGAACATGTCACCTTAATAAATATAAATAAATTAAAACCACGGAAATCCTTATTCGTTTCTAATATTTTACATTGTATAAAGTCTTTCAAAATGCAAAATACAAAGGTTTTTATTTTCCTGATGCATTCAGTTTGAATCCTGAATGCTGATTATGAATATGTTCTATAGATTTGATGAATCACTTTCATCTGCCAAGAGGTCCTGACTCACTTGACAGGAGGTGCTTTGCATAGATCAGCATTTCGAAATGAGAAATAGCTGGAAAACTGGCAATGTTATATAATGCACACATTCACCTATGCTATGTTTTTACATTCTGGGACCTTTCAACAATAAATCACCCTTTAATCTGGTTATATTCAGGATAGATTAAACCACATAAGCCCAGTATTAACATTTTTTGATTCATATAAATGGAAAGAGCTTTTGTCTATTAATGCCATAAAAGTAATTGTGATTTGACCATGTCATCAAGGATGCACAGACTAAGCAATTCAATGACATTGGAAAGAAAGTCAGACACCATTACTTTTATTTTAACCTTTGTGGCCTTTTGGTCTCTGATCATTTACATAGTTTTACATTGTAATTTCTGACAGCTAAACTAATTGAATTTTTAAGAAAATGTATTACTGTAATGACTTTATATTAATATAGAAAAACAGTTCCACCCATTTTCTGTTTCACTTCATAATTCAATATTCAATGTATGCATTACCATTCAAAATAAAAAAAGAAACATAAGCTGTGCATTTAGGCTTTATGTGCTCTGAAAAATATTGTTTTAAATAGTGCAACAAGTAAACTATAATATAACAAATTGAAAATAACCAAATAAGGCAAAGAGAAAACAGGATTGTTCTTAAAATATGCTGGATAAATATCTCCGAAAATGTAAACAGTACAAAATTATAAGAAATGGCACTGCAACTGACGGTTTATAGTTTCGACTGATTGGTAATCAATTACCAGGATTCTAAACACACAGACAGCCAATTAAATTGATAGCATTATTCAACAACATTTGAAGTTGCAGCTGGTGCAGGTGGGATGTTAACTTAATCAAAACTTTTATTTAACAAAAAAACAACAAAAATTTAGCTTCTGTCTATCTGCCAGCCTAAAGTAAAAAAAAAAAATGAGCAGGAAATTTACTAAAAGTATACCAAATTTACTAAACAGATAGCATATTAGCATGCAAGGGAATAACCAATGTGCACAAGTCCTGCATTTTAGTTAATGAGTGCATTTGCTATTGTGCTCTGTAGTCTATTTCTACTTTTTTTGAATGTCAAGGAAAATATATGGAAGGATGGGATTTTTAAGGCTTCTAAATTTACCTATATATAACATATACAAGTGATCCATTCACATTCATTAAAAATGCCAGCAACTTTTTTTTCAGTACATTAAAATATAGACAACAATATATACACAACTATAAATACATATTTTTTTATAACCATAAAGCTACAATGTCATTGACATCTTTAATCCATTGTAATTTTCAATGTGTTTTCTGAAATTAAATATTTTCTTCTTCAAGAAAAACAAAAGATAAATATAAACCAATATCAGTATCCTGATGTTCAAACATCTTAGAAATCAATGTAATCAAATAGGCTCCTACTTGGCCACCAAACCTTTAATAACTTGAGTACTTCCTGAGTGTCTTCTCCCCTGCCTCCTCCGCTTTATGGAAATGCCAGGTGACAGAACATTAGAAATTTGTAGCCTTGGATCATATTTATCTGAATCCCAGAGGTGGTGATTTTGATAACAAAATTCCCCAAAGAGAAAGTAGGTGGATTTAAATGCCACTCAATTCCCAAGACTTTTTGAGATCCTAAGCATCAAAACCTTCCTTAAGTAATTTCATTGGGGTTTTTTGAGTTTGTTGTATTTTGTTTTTGTTCCTGGTTTTGCAATTGTTTTGGTTTGTAGGGTTGTTATTATGTACATATACATATGTATGTATATGTTTAATATGTAATATTTGATGATTGTTTAACCACTGTTTGGCTTGTGAAACAAGTGGACTTTTAACTTTCAAGTGGAGTTAGAAAAAACAGGAGTCTGATATTGTGCATTTGATATTGTGTAGTTGAGAGTTTTGTTTTAAACAGCTTTTTTTTGCTTGCTGACCTCTAAGGGGGAGTGGTCAAGACTTCACAGGTGATTTAAGTTCCTGGGGCACTCCTTTTTAGCTTGCTCACTGTTTGTGAAACAAGTGGACTTTTAGGAGTTATTGAAAACAAAAGGAGTTAAATGCTTACAGTAACCACAAACTGTAAGTAAACGTTTATAACTCCTTTTATATAAAATTGTAACTGGGAAAATGAGTGGTAGCAAGGTGAAAGGTTTGGTGACAGTCTGACAGTGCAGACATATGACAGTCTGTCATATGTATGCACAAATGGAGGAACAGCTCCTAGGTAGATACCGCTGTGAGCAAGTCGCCTTTCTGGTATCTCACATTGAAGAGCTGGAGAAGCGCATTGCAACACTGAAAATACTGGATCACCTTGAGAGGGGTCTCCTGCTCACTGAGCAGGCAGTTAATGGCTTAGGTGTGGAGGGTGGAGAGGTTAATCAGGATGAGCATGCAGGGAGTTGGGTTAATGCAACTAGAGGAAGTGGTAGGGGCTCCCAGAAAAGGAAGGCCAGCCCTGTGTTTGAGCACCCCAACATATTTGCAAAGTTATGTGCAGATGTGCAGGTGGCAGACCCAGTGGTGGCAACTCTAGATGTTACTGCTACCCCTAACAGCCGGGAGAGCAGCCCATCTAGTAGGGGTGGGGAGGGAAACATAGGAAGGAAAAGACAATTGGTAGTAATAAGGGATTCTATCATCAGGAGGACAGATAGAATAGTTTGTAGCCTGGATCCCTTCACCCCAATGGTTTGCTGTCTCCCTGGTGCCAGAGTTCGACATGAGGTGGGCCGAGTGGACAAATTACTGGGAGGGGCTGGACAGGACCCAGCTGTCTAGGTCCATGTTGGAACCAATGACAATATAGATGGAAGATGGAGGATCCTTAAAATCAGTTTAGAGAACTAGGTTTCAAGCTGAAGAAAAGGACCTCCAAGGCGTTATTCTCTGGAATATTGCCTGTGCCATGCGCAACACAGGAAAGACAGAGGGAGCTTAGACAGCTACACGCATGGCTTAAGTCCTGGTGTAGAAGGGAAGGGTTTGGGTTCATAGAGCACTGGGCTGACTTTTCATTGGGGTACAACCTGTATGCCAGAGATGGTTTGCACCTAAATGAAAGGGGGTGTGCTGTGCTAGGGGAATGATTTAGGGGAATGGTGGAGGGTGGTGGAGATTGGGAATAGTTGGGGGGAGGATTATGGATAATTGTAAGGAGCTTTCCATGCTACAAACAAGCATTGGATTGTGCAGTACTAGTTGTACTGAAAAACAAAATGATTTGGCAATCAATGATGGTAAATTCAGCAATGGTTTAAAGAGCCCGAGAAGTGATCTAAAAGTGAATGTGAAAGAAGAAATTGGGGATGGAACAAGCGATGAGGTTGAGGCATTATGGGTGGAGTTAAATGTGGGGTTGAATAACACATAATTATTGAGTGGAGCCTTCTATAGGCCCCCCAGTGCTAAGGAAGAAATTGAAAATCAACTACTAGCACAGATAAAAAAGCAGCAAAAAGTGGAAGTGTTTTAATCATGGGAGATTTCAACTACCCTGACATTGACTGAAGTAATGGCACTACAGGGACAGCAAACGGGAGGAAATTTGTAAATTTAATACAAGATAATTTTATGGTACAGTTTATAGAGGCCCTAACTAGAAATGATACCCTGTTGGACCTAGTTCTTTCTAACAATGCAGAGCTTATAACAAATGTGCAAATAAAAGAGAGTCTGGGTAGCAGTTACCATAATATGATTTCATTTAATGTAAGCTGTAAACATGAAGCAAAAACAGGAAAGATAAAAACATTTAATTTTAGGAGAGCAAATTTTCCATTATTAAGGGCGGCTCTCTGTGACTTGGACTGGGAGACAATATTGTCCTCAAAGAACACACAACAGAAATGGGAATGTTTCAAGTCTGTTCTACAAAAGCAAACTGAAAAATATATTCCAATGGGTAATAAGTTTAAGAGGCTAAAATTAAAACCTTTGTGGCTCACAGCTGAAGTTAAAAAAGCCATAAGGAACAAGAAAAGGGCATTCCAAAAATATCATAATGAACGATCACCTTCATCATTTGAAGTCTTACAAAAGATGAAAAAAGGAGACAAAATGTGCAAAACGTCAAAATGAAAACAGATTGAAAGTAAGGAACCCCCCCCCCAAAAAAAATTTTCAAATATATTAATAGCAAAAAGATCAGTTCTGAGCATGTAGGCCGCTGGGTTGGTAACTGGGGATAAAGACAAGGAAGATTTTCTAAACACTTTTTTTGGTCTGTGTACATGAAGGAAAATGGCAGAGCTCAAGTCCAAATTCATAATAGCAATGTCACCGCCTTTAAAGAGTCCCAATGGTTCACAATTGATATGACTGAGAAACAGCTGGGAAAAATTAAGGTTGACAAAGCACCCGGACCTGATGGATTACATCCACCTGTCCTCAAAGAGCTGAGCTCAGTTATTTCAAAGCCATTATTTCTAAGACTCTTTAGTCACTGGCAAGATACGGATGGATTGGTCAATGTGATTACTATCTTCAAAAAGGGAGCAAAGTCATTACCAGGTAACTACAGACCCATTAGTTTAACGTCCAAAGTTGGAAAGGTCCACATAGTTTGATAAAGAACCACATGAAGTTTCTGCAAGAAAATAATATTATAAGTATAATATAAGTGATAGTCAGCATGGCTTCAAGAAAGACAGAAGTTGTCAAACAAATTTATTCTCTTTTTATGAGGACGTAAGTAAACGGGTAGACAGTGAAATAGCAGTTGATATAGTGTACTTGGACTTTGGTAAAGCATTTGACACTTTACCCCATAAACGGTTAATATGCAAGTTAGGGTCGATAGGTTTAGAAAAGTCAATCTGTAAATGGATAGAGAACTGGCTTAAAGATCGCATCCAGAGAGTTGTAATTAATGATTCATACTCTGAATGGTCTAGGGTTATTAGTGGTGTACCTCAGGGTTCAGTGCTGGGACTCATACATTTTAACATCTTTTTAAATGATATAGATATATATATAAATGATATATATATATATATATATATATATATATATATATATATAAAACGTTATTTATATATTTTAGGGTATAGTGGTCTTTAACAAATCTGACAAATAAACAGTAATACAACAGTTACTACTTTCTAGGTAACTGGAACATACTAAAAGTCCTAAATTTAGTTTAGGATTTAATGACCTCTGATCATAAAGATAAAAAATATTAAAAAACATATTTTCAAATTAAAGTTATTATTGCAAAATGCAAATGACCTTCAGGGTTATGACATCTTTAACCACCTGGGCGTTACACTGATGTCTAGATTTTTGTACCAAAAGCGGTACACTGATTTTCATGAAATTTTTTTTAAATTGTAGACCTGTAACTTACAGAAATATGTCTGAACAGGGTTCTAGTAGATATCATGAATATAAAAAAAAGTTTAAAATACACAATCATGTAAAAAAAAAAAAATGTACTTTTAATAAAATCCTATCCTATTTTTTTTGCATAGAAATTTTTGTTTATATTGTGGGCTTGTAATTCTTAAGATTAACTCCCCGGTATGATAATTATATTTATTTATTATAAAATAATCATAAATTATAATATAATACATAATTTTAAATAATAATTTAAAAAAAATAATGAAATAATAGACAACAATGTAATCTAAAATTACTTTCATGTATTTGCTTTCAGTTGTAATCGGATTGTCATACAATGTTTTTTGGGATTCTGTTATTTGGAAGGGTTTTTCTATTTCTAGGAATTCCTGCCCCAAAACTAAAAAGAAAAAATGAAATACTTCCTTTTTAGCAGTTGATTTTGGGCCTGCTGATGTTTATAGTAAAGCTGCTTGTAGAGTTTAGGGAATGTTGCATGAGATTACTAATCTTTAGGTGTCCAAAATGACTTTCCAAAATGTGCACAAATAGGGACAATCTAACCATATGTTTTATTGTGCCTATATAGATGTTACACCGCAGTCACATAATGGGAAATTGTGAAAAATCTTGTGTAGCAGATTTGAGCTATAATGTGGAAAGCAAACAAAGTAACTTACAGATGAATCCTCTGTCCTGGATAAAAATACAGACTTCTGAAGGACACTCTATGTGACATAGTTAGGGAAATTTGGCATACTGAGAAAGGGTGGGATGCAAAATGGATACCTTTTGGTAAAGACTAAAGGATGATGGAATTCATGGAAGAAATATAGGATAGATGTTAGGTGGGTTTTCAGTTGTCATAATTTAGAAATAAGCAGTGCAGCTGATATTGAGAGAGAGGTTAAAATATGATTAGGTTACACTATTATTAACATAAAGGCACACCTCTTATTATATATACAAATAAAGACTATTTCTGCCACACCCTAGATAAAGGAGAGGGGCTTCATAATCTATACACCGTATCTATACACACAAAGGATCAATTAAAAAGCATGTCATCCCTATTCAAAAAAACTATTTAAATATTGTTCATTTTGTAGTTTAAAGTTTATTTAATATACACCAATGAATCATATCATGGATGGATGGATCATATCAAATATTAAAATGTATATATTGCAAGTTTGTTGCAAATTCCACAAAATATACATGTCATGACCCTTAACTGTCCAAGACAAAAGCTTTCAATCTCTATGAGGGCGAAAAATTAGGGAACTTTACAAGCAGATGATAAGATACAAATAAGTAATAAATACACCCAAAAAATAGGTTTGTTGGAAAAAAGGTTAGAAACTAGGTAGAATTGTATGCATGTGGGATGTACATAGATCTACTAGTTGCTGTTTATGTAAGCAATTTTTAACATGGGTATGAAAAAGTGTCAAGTGTTTAAATCTCTCTCAGTCTCTTGACAGTCTTCCATAAAATGTTCCAAGTTGCTAACTGTGTTTGGTTCTGGGAGGTTTGTTTGTGGCCTGAATTGGGTAAGTCCAAGTTTGCTAGAGAGGTTAAAAGGGTAAAAACTACTGCAACCCCTCCAGCCTTTTATTTGTGTACTATATCTTACAGTATCTAGTTAGAAGTGAGAGTTAAAAAATTACTTATAAAAAGTCTTCTGCATGAAAATGTATTGAATGGATTGAGCTCCACAATTACGCACCTAGGACTTCTGTTTGGGTTTGGTAAATTGCTGACAATACAGATACTAAACATAATAAAGACCACATATAAAAATAATCTTTATGTAATGTGCCCGTGCTGGCACCTCTAGGTTAAATATTGAAAAAAAACGAAAATAAAAAAATATTTTATTGTATTGAATTGAGGAAAAAATGGCCCTGCAAAAAAATACATAATTTTAAAATAGTTATAAAAACTGATCAATTCCTACATGAGGACATTTTAACTTTCCAATGTTCTTATCTTAGTTTCAGATGCTTTGACTTTGATTTTTTACAGCAACAAGATTTCTCAAATTTAATGTACCTCTGCTTTTTTGCATTATTGAAATGTATAACTCAACTGTAGGAAATATTAATACTGCTATATTTTCAATATATTCCACATCATTCATTTTTACTTTGGCAAATTGTTCATATTCATGAATATTTAAGGAAAGTATTTTTCATATGTTGTTAATGAGGTAATCATAGCATTGCAGACACAACTTCACCTTTTTTCAAGGACGAGCATAAACTGTCAAAAAATTATCACACTGGTCTATGTATTATACTAGATGCAAAATGAAAAGTTTTAGTTAGTCAACAAATGTTTATTTTATAAGCTAAATTGCATGTAATCAAAGTGAGAGGTAAAATAGTATGCCCATTTGGCCTAATACTACTGCTTGTGGCAGAGTTCTACAAAGTTTTGAAGTTCTGTGCTGTATATTGGCTGTGGTGTAAAGAGGCACGGTTAAACAGAATTTTGTATCTGCTCACGTTATACAAAATATTCTTAAGTGACATAATGGGACCTATTCCTCTGCATCTCTTCTGTGTAGGATAATCTTTTACACCATACACTTGGGTTGCCTAAGTAATTACCATAGGCAGTAGATTTTTGACATCTTACACTTACAGTATATTTTTCTAGATTAAACACGTCTAAGGACATCTTGTGGCAAAAGTGGATAACTGGGGGAGGGAGGGGATTGTGGCTGTACATTAACCCCCCTAGCGGTAATCCCGAGTGTGACTCGGGGTGGGAAAATAATGCAAAAAACGGTAACCCCAAGTCACACTCGGGGTAACTTTGGGGATCCCCCTAACCTTAGCCCCGCGCTCCATCGGCGATCGCACGATCCCGCTGTAAAGGCGGGGCGCTTCTCCGTCGGGGTGTGTGGCCGGGCGGGAAATTTAAAAGCAGATTACCGAGTAATCTGCTTTTAAATACTGCCCGGGTCCCCACCACCCCGCTGCACGCATCTGCAGTTAGATGCGATGCACCATGCAGGATTTATGCATGGTGCATTGCATCTAACTGCAGATGCGATCACCAATAGTAAATCCAGGGGGTGATACCAGCGGATATTTCCCGCTGGCAGCACCCCCTGAATTTACTGCAGCTGCTCTCCTGCTCGCATCACCCGGAGATCAGCCTCCGGGAGATGCGAGCAGGAGAGTGAACAGGGCGGGGACATCCCCACCGCATCACCCGGCAAGATGTCTGACATCTTCCGGTGATGCGATGGAGTGAAGAATTCTGGAGGCGGGTAATTTAAAAGCAGATTACTATGAAATCTGCTTTTAAATTTTTTTACAGTAAAAAACACATCA
Organism: Pyxicephalus adspersus; assembly: GCF_032062135.1. Taxonomy (NCBI): domain Eukaryota; kingdom Metazoa; phylum Chordata; class Amphibia; order Anura; family Pyxicephalidae; genus Pyxicephalus; species Pyxicephalus adspersus. The sequence goes on along the minus strand of NC_092862.1, from coordinate 70,129,553 downwards.
AAACATAAAATAAAAGTACAAGCACATTTTGTAGTGCACCAAGCATCATTGCCCAGTGCCCTGATTTACATTTTGCACACTATTAGCCCTGACCTTGATCTGACCTTTTGATGACTTATAGATCACTTCCTGAATGTATCATTTCATCACTTTGTCTTTCACCTTGATTGTTCCTGACTGATTGCTGGAGACCACATGGCATCCAAAAGGCAAGCGCTGTTTTGGAGAAATTCGAACGCAGTGATAGCGATTTGGAGTCCTTTGTGGAATCGAGCAATAGTAATTCACCAGGAAATTTGTCATCGGACAGCGAAAGTGAACTGAGTGACGATTCTGGACCTGAGGTCAGTGCTGTGCGCACATGGTGTCCTATTGACCTTGATGCAGACCAGGCAGCACCACCAAGATTTCCATTCACCGGCGCTCCTGGGATGAAAATTGAGGCTGAATGCGACGACCCCTTGGCATACCTGAAGTTGCTTTTGACCAATGAAGTTATCGAAAAAATTGGTGCGGAGACAAACAGGTAAGCCACTCTTGTGTTTGCTAACTTTTTTTAATTTTTTGCCAAATTTTTTATGCAAATGTGCTGCTCTGTGTTTGCTAACTTTTTGAATTTTTTTGCTTTTTTTTTTATGCAAACATATATGCTGCTCTTTGTTTGCTAACATATTACGTTGACACTATAAAAGAACATATCATAAAATACATTTTTTATTTTGTTTTATGCAGGTAGGCTGGACAACAACAAGGTGCTCCACACCTGAGGTTTGCAAGAAGCAGAAAGTGGGAACCTGTGACCAAGGATGACATTTGGCTGTTTTTGGGCTTGGTGATCCTGCAGGGAGTTGTGGGCAAACCCCTGCAGAAGTGGTATTGGTCCAGGAACAAAATGATTGCCACTCCATTCTTTGGCACAGTCATGCCAGAATACCGATTTTCCCTCATCATGAAGTACCTGCACTTTGCAAACAATGAAGAATTTGATGAGACTACCCATCCTGCACCAAAACTCAAGAAAATTTGGGAAATGTCCCAGATGATTCTACAAATCTTCCAGTAAAACCTATGTGCCAGAAAGATATGTCAGCAATGACAAATGTCTCAGCTGGGTGCAGTACACTGTGCCAAAGAGGGCATGACTTGGTGTGAAGACCTATATGCTATGCGAATCCCCATCTGGCTACATCTGGAATACGGTGCTATACTCGGGAAAAGGGACACAGTTCGACCCCAGATACAGCCATTATGGATTGGGAACATCCTCAGTGCTATCCCTTATTAAGCCATTGCTAGATCAGGGCTATTGTGTCACAACTGACAATTTCTACTCCTCTCCTGAGCTTTATGAGTTCCTTCTGAGACACAGAACAGATGCGTATGGAACCGTTAGGTCTAACCAGCGCAACCTGCCAGCCTAAGATGGCATGAGAAGAAAAATGTGTGCCTGATGAGTACTGTCCATGATGCCTCCACCGTTCTGGTACACACAAAACGTGGGAAAGAAGTGATGAAGCCACAGGTGGTGATTGACTACAACAACACCATGGGAGGTGTCGACAGAGCTGACCAAGCCATGACATTCTATTCAGCGATGAGGAAATAGCAAAGGAAGTACTACAAGAAGATTTTCAGGCATCTTGTTGAGCAGTGCCTTAGGAATGCCTACGTTATGTACAAAAAAAATAGTCAGAGGCCTGTGAATCATTCGGACTTTATTTTGCAAGTTTCCGAATCCATAGTCAAGAACCACCAAACATCATTAGTGGCTATGAATAGACCTGGACGTCGTGCTTCCACCATTGTCAACCCAGAACGCCTGACCGGTAGTCACTTCGTTGAATACATCCCACCAACCCAGAAAATGGCAGCACCTACAAGGATGTGCGTGGTTTGCTGCTCAAAGACCGATGACAGAGGAAGAAAGAAATGCAAGGAAACGAGGTTCTACTGTCCTGACTGTGATGTTGGGCTTTGTGCAGCACCCTGCTTCAAAATCTTCCACACCCGGGATGTCTACTAAAAAAGTAAATACTTTTTTTCTAAAATCTGCATATAATTTATATTATTATTTATCAATAATAGTGCACCCTTGTTTGGAAAATTTCAGTAAGAAATTTTTAATAAAAAAATTTTTTTTTGATAAATTACATTGTTTGGGCTAATATTTCATTATTTTTTATAATAATGATTTATAATTATGTATTATATTATAATTTATAATTCTAATATAATAAATACATTTAGATATTATACCTGAGAGTTATTCCTAAGAATTACAGGCCCACAATATAAACAAAAATTTCTATGCAAAAAAAAATAGGATCACTTTTTGCATCAAAAAAATGACAGAATTAGAACGCTAGGGGGGTTAAATAACCTACACATTGCCTGATTTATTAAGACTTTCCAAGACTGGAGAATAAAGACTATCATGGGAGAACATGGGTAATCCAGCACATCTGGAATAAATTTCAAAAAAACATTCGTTTTGGAACTAATATTTCCAACTATTAGTTGGAAATATTTTCAACCAGATCCATTCCAAGCTTGCTGGATCACCCAGGTTCTCCCATAATAGTCTTTATTCTCCAGCAGTCGAGAATGTTAATAAATCAGGCCTATTATACAGCCTTTTTGTAAAATATGTTGCACGCCAGTGGGATTACAGGTGCCTGGGTTACCAAAACAGACAAGACCGTGATCAAAATAAAGTTTTACTGATTGCTTACTTTTTGTCATAAACATATATAGGTCTACGTGTCATGAATTGTTCTTTAAAAGGCCATGACAAGTAAGTTGATTGCTAAGTGCAAAAGTATTTTTTCCCCATTGGTTCCTAGGATGACCTTGCAACCTATTTTTGTTTAAATGTATATCTGGCCAACATGCTAGCATGATACCTTTTGCCATAGGAGCCTATATCAATGTAAATAGGCAATAATTAGCATTAGCCATCCCAAATAACACCAATAAATAGTACTACTACAACAAAGTGAAATTGATGATAAAAAAAAACAACTTACCAGTCCTAGACATTAGTACCTCTTACCTTTTCCCAATAATAATTAATTACAAATGAAAACACAGCTTCCATGAAAATACTTTTAGTTAAAGTGAAACAGGAGATAAAAACAGGGATAACAGAGATAAAAAAAAAATAGGAAAGGGCTTTCCAGCTCACTCTGTGCAGGTCAGAGGCTGGAATGGGGGAGGGGGTTGGTTTGCTTAACTTGTACAATAAATCTTTTGCTAAACGCAGCTGAGATTGTGGGTGATCTTAGGGAGTGCACTCTTCTTCAACATCTTGTAACTCTTTATTGATCAAAACAAACCCTGCAGTTGTTTCCTTTTGCATATCAAAGCACAGCTTGCTCCTTTTTTTGCTTTGTTTGTGATTAACCCACAGTGAGGATTTTATACAGTAACTGACACCATGCTGTCTAATAATATGTTGAGACTATTCCAACTAGGAAGCTGTTCATCTCAGCCTTTGGTGAGTTTTTGACCTTTTTTATTGTGCTTTTTACTATTTTTATTACTATTTTATTGTTACTATTTTAAAACTTATCTTTAAATTGTGGGCAGCATCCAGAATGAATTCAAAGATTTCCTATGAAAACCTATATGAATTCATGTTTCAGCTAACAAAGCTAACAAATGAGATTCCGGAACGAATTATCTTTGCTATTATCACATCACAGAGGATCTTCCATTCAGGCTCTCGTTGAAAGTAAATGCCTCAATATCCAAAATAACAATCTACAGCGCTGCGTAATATGTTGGCGCTATATAAATCCTGTTTAATAATAATAATAATAATAATTGATGAGGTTAAAAGTACTGATTTTTCAGAGGCTGTACTTGAACAATGATAGCAAAAGAACTCACAGTAATAGCACACTTCAACTACTGATGCCTCTGCATCATGGCCAAAACTAAGCTCAAGTACATGGGGGTGCCTCTGAATTTTTTGACTACAACAACACCATGGGAGGTGTCGACAGAGCTGACCAAGCCATGACATTCTACCCAGCGATGGGGAAATAGCAAAGGAAGTATTACATGAAGATTTTCAGGCATCTTGTTGAGCATTGCCTATGGAATGCCTACGTTCTGTACAAAAAAATAGTCAGAGGCCTGTGAATCATTCAGACTTTATTTTGCAAGTTTCCGAATCCATAGTCAAGAACCACCAAACACCATCAGTGGCTATGAATAGACCTGGACGTCGTGCTTTCACCATTGTCAACCCAGAACGCCTGACCACAGGCATTACTCCCTAAAACCACCACAAATTTTCTGGCCTAATTGACAGCCTCTCAGAAACCAAAGTACTTTATAATAAAGTGTTGTGCCACCAGGTTGAGGAAATATGCCAGGCAATATACAAAGTGTGAATGTACCTTGCCAAAGGGCAGCCAACGGGTTACTGCTTTTGTTACACATAGCCTTGCCTGGGTATGGGTTAGCCAACTTTAGGCCTTGGCCTGGAGAGCTTTCAGCAGCTCTGGTCCAATGTGACCCATTGGCATACAAGCTAAAAAAAAGCATTGCAGAGTCCTCCGCATGACATATTTTTCTGCTTCAAAATGCTTGGCAAGGGAGATGATGGCATTTAGCTCCAGAAGGATGCTTTGTACTACATCCTTCCCAGCTACCAGAGATCTATATAAGAATGCCATAAAGGATACGTAGCATCCCTGCCCAACGTCACTCGTTACAGGAAAATGATTGTCTGTATATAGATATATGGTACACTTAATTTCCATTTTCCAGTTATATATATATTATAGGCCATATCCCAATAGATAGATATGTCTATATGCTATGGGCTATATTCACAGTTGTTGTAATTAAGTATAATTTACCAATGCATGAAGGTATGTGTGGGGATGTTTGTGATCTGTCCAGTCACATACAACCTCTGGAGGATCTCTAATCAATGAATTAAAGGGACTTCACAGAAGTGACAATAGATAAACAGACAAGACTGTAAACAGGTTCTGTCCACAGGACAGACCTAAAAACTATTAAAGTTTCCTAGAGGTAATAAATAACAATACAAGTCTTGGTCAGATAGAGTGAGTTGATAACCCCCCCCCCCCCCCCGTGATCTTTGCTGATACCTAAACTAGATGACCCCTGCTTGACTTCAACAACTCCAGAATTCCTTATATTAAGGGTCTAATTATTACTGGAATTTTATTTAACCAATCCCTAACTATAGGAATGTGTAAGCCAATAGGTGTCTTTCAAATCATATCTGTTAGCCAATCCTAAATTTCCACTTTGACTGTATAAGACTGGGAGCTGAAAGGTTGGTAGTTAAGCCAGAAAAGCCAAAGGAAGCAAGTGGAAGCCTGTGGAACAAGAGCAAGCCAACATTAGTCAGTAAGCAAGCAAGAGTAAGCAAGAAATAGTTAGCTATGCAAGAAACATGGAAGCAAGGAAGAAGTTAGCAAGACACTAGTTAGGGAAGCAGATGGGGTACCCATTGACATCATAACAGGTATAGTATTTTCCTGAATGCATTCATATTTTGTTGTATATGTGTGTAGGATATTATTGTGTTGTGTTACTGTATTGTAACTGCAGGGTATGCACTAACTACGAAATATAATATTACAGGGGTTTACCTACGAACAACATTATTTTCCTTACTGTATATTTTGTTGATTTTGAGTTCCTATATCAATATCAAACAATACTGCTGTACATTTTAAGTTTCAACTTGTTCCCTAATTAAACTGAGTGACTAGCTAATATTTGTGTATAAATTACCTTCTTTTATTGAATATAAATGAGCATGGATAGGGTTAAATAATATCCATATGTATGCAGATATCATTTATATTCAACATACTGGACCACATGGCTGCAGTCATGTGTACTTGTAGTCAAGTGACACAGTCATATTTAAATCTATATGCTAGGGAGGAGCAGGGATAAACTTCTGGCTGTAAAAATATTAGCTTGGTGCTTCCCACTGAGGAAGGTGGCTGATTCTGCAAGTTGTAATGAGGGCAGCTGCAAATTCAAGTTTTACCTAGCTGGTTCCAAGGGGCTGGACATGACTGGGGGTAGTTTGGAGTCATGGGGGTAGTTTGGTTTTTATGGGTCTATGGCTGGGGAAAGACACCAAGCATGGACAGATTTCTGTCTGCATTTTAGGCACATTTTAAGTGTTTACTTGTTCAAATATGTTGAAAAACAGTCAGCAATTCTTTTGAGATGCTCTTACTTTATTGACACGGCAGTGTATGATTTAGGTGTTGGAATTGCTAAAGCACATTGAAAAGATCACCAGTACAGAAAACTCAATTATTTTATAATTTTTTTAATAATATTTTCATACATATTAAAGTCATACTGCCCTGCCTAGTTCAAATAAATATTTTGGGGTAGGTTTACATTCTCCATAATTTTATTCATTTTACCTGGTTACGGCAGTGTACCCATTGACCAGGAATGCCGACCATTGAACAGCATAACATTGCCTGGTTGTAGTTGAGGAGTATCCCTGCTGCATATCTACTGAACAAAGAACGGGATTCCCAATCAATGTTTAGTCAATATATTACCAATGTATTAAATCTGCCCTAGAAATAACAAGAAAACAGAAGGGAGAAAAAAAGTTTTTATTGTTTTTTTCCCAACTAATAATTATCTTTTCAAGGTCCTGCAATATCTGCAATAGCATCCCACAAAAACTGATCCTGTGTTCAGCTCAGTGGAGCTCCTATCAAAGCTAGACCTAACTGAGCTGAGCTCCTGTCTATGTGTAAAGCAAATCCCACAAGGGGTTAGCAGAAGACAGCTATTCCTGGTGATGTTTTAAAATGCATTTTAGAATATTTACATTCTTTTTGGACATTGTCCTACAGGTCCCTATAGACATTCCTAGCAAAAAAAAAGGTGAATTTCTACCAAATACCAATTTTTATTAAAGAAAATTAGATTCAATTTGACTTCCAGATTTAATATTAGACTCAAATACCACCTAGATGAATATTCATTGCTTATTTTGAATCAATAGATACACTTTCATTTTGTTTAACGTTTTTGGTGTTTGGCTCTTGACTGTTCTATCCATAACCGAATGTATAATGGACAATGATTAATGAATGTAAGAACCATAATTGCACAAGTAAGCACAGATAAGCAAAGGGGCAAACTGAACAAACTGTGAACTAGGATCTATCTAAAGTTGAAAATGTTTAACGTGGAATTTGTTATCAGTATTTGATGTGTGTGTGTGTGTATATATATATATATATATATATATATATACACACGTACAGTTAGGTCCATAAAAATTTGGACAGACAACTTTTTTCTAATTTTGGTTCTGTATAGTGTTGGTCGAATAGCTCACTATTCGATTCGACAGCTATTCGGCCGAATATAGCAAAAAAATTCGGGTGGTCGAATTCAAATTCGAATCCAATTAAGGTCAATGGGAGAAAAATTCGGGTTTATTTCAGCACTGTGTAGAGCTTCTACAGCCTCCAAACAGATGTAAAAAGATACATTATAAAAGGATACATAAAAAGATACATTGTAAAGAGATACATTGTAAAAGGATACATAAAAAGATACATTATAAAAAGATACATAAAAAGATACATTATAAAGATACATAACACTATTCCATACCCCTGTGCTTTACATGAAGATTAAAGAGCACATGTCAAATCAATTTTAGGCTAAAGCTAGGTACACACTTCCAATAATTATTGTTAGAAAATGAACGATTACGACCGATCAACGATTATGCACGATTATACTTGAACAATCATATTGTGCACAATTCTGTACATGCTGTAACAATATGATTGTTCATATATAATCCACCAACACTGTCCACACACTAGATACAATCGTTTGAACGATGCAGGGAGGGACATGTAAAAGGGAAAGTGTACCGCAGAAACATGCACGATCACTGAACGACCGTACACATGATAGATAGTGAAAGATCGTCGGCCAATCAGATCCACCGTGGCGGTCGTTCATTTTCTAACGACAATCCTCATTCGTCGGTGTCCTTGGTCCCTTTTTTTGGCCAATCGGTTGTTCATCGGTTGTTTCTAACGATAATTATTGGGCGTGTGTATGCAGCTTTAGTCTACACGGACTGCATTCCCATGGGCTAATCTACACCAGGATGTTTTCTTCAGGCACGTTTTTGAGCGTTATCTTAAACGTTGCTTGCAACATTTAAAAAATTAAAATGCTGGATAAACGCGGGAAAACGCTTCCACTGAACTCAATGGAGGCTTTTTCAAGCGTTTTTAAGCTTTTATGAAAGCTTTCATTGAAAACAATGGGGGCTTTTATAAACATTTTTAGCAGGACTTTGGAATCTGGAAGCCCCCTTTAATAAGGAGACTCCCAGATCTCCACCGCCCCACCCTGGGGAATGAGTACAGGGGTACATAAATCCTCTTACTCATTCCCTTTATGCTGACAGCTCTGCTCCCCTGATCCTGGAGGCAATACGAGGGCAATAGAGGTTGAATGGAAATACTATGTTCATTCATACCTCTACTGCTCTGATTGGTCTATTTCTCAGCCAATCACAGAGAAGTAGAGGTAATGAATGAACATAGTATTTCCATTCATTGCCCTCCTATTGCTTGCGGTTACAGCTAATTGAAGGCACCTGCTTTCAATTAACTGTGACCAGACAGTTCCCACAGTCCAGAAATCCCACAATGACATTATGATTCATAATGTCATTGTAGGATAACCTGTAAAAAATAAAAAAAACAAGTTTAAAATAAAAAAAAAGAAACGAAATAAATAATTTAATAAAAAAAAAAAAAATTTTTTTTTTCCTCCCAAATTTTTGCTGTCGAATGCAGCAAAATTCGGTTCGGGTATACCCGAATTCGAACAGCCATATTCGGGTCGAATATAGGGACAACCCGAATTCGAACATCAACACTAGTTCTGTACATTACCACAATAAATGAAACAACTCAGATATAGTTGAACTGCAGACTTTCAGCTTTAATTTAGTGGGTTGAACAAAAAGATTGCATACAAATGGGAGGAACTAAAGCCTTTTTTTATCACAATCACTTCATTTCAGGGGCTCAAAAGTAATTACCATAAAGGACTGCATGAAAGTAAATACAGAGGGGGCACTGCAAGGTGCAGGTCACTCATAAGCCTCAAGAATAGAAAAGCTAGATTGGACTTGGCTAAAAACACATCTGAAAAAGCCATCACATTTCTGGAAAAACATTCTTTGGACAGATGAAACGAAGATCAGCTTTTACCAGAATGATGTCAAGAAAAAGTATGGAGAAGGCGTGAAACAGCTCATTAACAAAGCATACCACATCATCTGTAAAACATGGCGGAGGCGGAGGTGTGATGGCTTGGGCGTGCATGGCTGCCAGTGGCACTGGGACACTAGTGTTTATCCATAATGTGACACAGGACAGAAGCAGCTGAATGAATGTTCAGAGACATACTGTCTGCTCAAATCCAGCTAAATGCAGTCACATTGATTGGGAGGTGTTTCATAATACAGATGGACAATGACCCAAAACATACAGCCAAAGCAACCCAGGAGTTTATTAAAGCAAAGAAGTGGAATATTCTTGAATGGCCAAGTCAGTTGCCATATTTGAACCCAATTGAGTATACATTTCACTTGTTGAGAACTAAACTTGGGACAGAAGGGCCCACAAACAAACAGCAACTGAAAGCCCCTGTAGTAAAGGCCTGGCAGAGCAATAAAAAGGAGGAAACCCAGCATCTGGTGATGTCCATGAGTTCAAGACTACAGGCTGTCATTGCCAGCAAAAGGCTTTCAACCAAGTATTAGCTTTTTAATTTGTCCAATTACTTTTGAGCCCTTGAAATTAAGTGATTGTGTTAAAAAAAGGCCTTTGTTCCTCACATTTTTATGCAATCTTTTTGTTCAACCCACAGACCCAAAGATGAAAGTCTGCAGTTCAACTGCATCTGAGTTGTTTCATTTAAAATAATTGTGGTAATGTACAGAACCAAAATGGGAAAAATGTTGTCCAAATATTTATTGACCTAACTCTATCTTAACCTCTCTCTCTCTCTCTCTTTCTCTCTCTGATATATATATATATATCAGGTATATATCTGTCAGTCATTTACAGGTGGTTATTTTATTCGCTATGACCTAAAACACATGCATCAGTAAAAACCCTTGCTAGATTCTCCTACTAGAGAATGTCATATGTTTACATCATTAAAAACTCTGAAAAACATTGATAAGTGATAAAGAAATTTAAAAACAACTTTCTACATGTTTCATATGTGTGCATAATTTTATTATTCCACAAATGATACCGAGGAGTAAAAATAAACTTATGATATATATTTAAAGCAAACAATTACACCTGCTTAAAATAAATGTCAAGGAACCATACTTTATGCACTAATTAGAGTTTAATTTCCATTGTATGCTGGGCTCCAATGCACAGAGTACAACTGGTAATCAGGAAGCACAAGATCAATCTGCCTCATTCTCCAGCCTTGAGTTAACAAATAAGTAAGTAATTTACCAGGGAAACATTGTAAAGGTGTAGGTTCATTGAAATCTTTGCATAAACTATTGAGAAAAGTATTATATTAATTATAATTTCCATTATGACTTTGCAGTGAATGATATTAGCAATACCATTATAGGTATTCTAGAAAGAGCAGTAAGACACATACCAAAAAATCGGGTCTCTGCAGTTAGCGCTTAATAATAATGGTCAAGATTTCAGCTAAATCTATATACATACTTCTGATATAATTGCAATTTTAATCTCAGGATATGCATGCCTTTTAATATTTATGGAATCTATTTTTTTGATAGATTTCAATTTTCTTTACATTACCCATACCAAAATAAAGATTATTTGAATAGTGCAATATATTTGTGTTTCAGTTAATTACAACATCAGCCCAGAAGTCTGAAAGTTAAATTACAATGTGACAAGGTTTCAGATCTCCTGTTTGTAATTAAGCTGTGTGTCAATCAAGCCAAAATAGAACTGGGATAATATATTATCTTAATTACAAGTTTGTCTAATTACAGAAACTACCATTACTTAAGTGATTTTAAAAGAATTAAATTATAATATTTTAAAAGTTGAATACATTTTTGGTTATGAATTATATTTAGTTAAACTAAATGTGGATTTTTTTTTCAATATATCAAACACAAATAATAAGGAAGGTTACCACTGTCATTCACCACTATGTATTATTAGGGCAGTTGGAGGAAGTGAATCTCGGTAACAGGGAGAAACACAATAACATCTGGACAGTGCGTGTAACACCTTATCAATCAAAACTAAAAGAAAGAAATATCAATATATTTCACTTTATATGGAAGAACTTTCACATCCATATACTATACACGTTAGCAACTTTTTTGGTACACATTGATAGTACTAGGCTGGACCTCATTTTGCCCTCAAAACCTGTAGTAAGTATTCCTGGCATTGATTTACCAGGAAGCTTAGAAATTTTGGTGGAAATTGACATCATTTATAGATTTGACATAATTTGCATATTTCTCAGCTACATATCCGTGATGCAGATCTACTGTTCTACCATATCCCCAAGTTATTCTATTGAATTCAGATCTGGTGACTGTGCGGGTCATTTGTGTACAGTAAATTTATTGTTTTGATTAAGAAATCGGTTTGGGATTAATTGAGCCTTGTGACATCCTGATGGAGGTAGCCATCAGAAGATGGGTACACTACAGCTATGAAGGGGGTTGGACAGCTAAGATAGCTAAGGTGGGCTGGGACTATGAAATGATAAAGTAGTGTTATGGGGCTCAAAGTGTGCCAAGTCAACAACCCCCACAATTTACACATGGCATGATAGATCTAAGCTTTGGTGTTGTTGACACCTAGACTAGGCAACATTTTTTCAATCTTCTCTTATCCAATTTTATTAAGGCCATTCAAATTGTACAATCTAAAACACCTAGAGCAACCTGTCAAGCACCGACAACAATGCTATGTTTAAAGTAACTGAATTCACATTTCTTCTACATGCCATGCTGCCAGGTGTACCTAATAAAGTAGTCAGTGAGTGTATAATTAGCAGGATTGGTAAGTAAACTTAAAAGGAATAAAGTCAGGCTCCACATTCAAGGACTAATAAGCTGCATTATATTACATTGACAGGTAACAACTTATTGTGTGCTTTCTCCTTGTGAAAAAACATACATACCAATTATATTCTTTCCTTAATGAACACAGTTAAAAAGATTGTAGTTTGTTAATATTATGCAAATGACATAAACGTTTTATTGTGAAACAATGATTGATTATACATTGACTGGATGATTTGTTATTGCTAAAAAGATTTTATGAACTATATTGAATATACTTTTATAATATTATACTCAGCTACTTAATCAACAGTCCATTAACTTCCCACTCCTAACATCTGTGAACCATTATCAAACCATGTAAAAAATCCTAATCAATAATGTATTTTAACACCCAAGCAGCAAAGTAATCAGAAATAGATGGAATTACTGCTGAGAATTTAACATTTTTAGAATACTAGTTCATTACAAATTATAGCTTGCAGTGACAAGTGACTTTATATTTAAAATGCATTTATGCAACAATTATTCATGCAACAATATTTTCATATTGCACAGGTCAAATAATATATATATATATATATATATATATATATATATATATATATATAGTAATTTTTACATTTAACATAAATTAAATGAGCAACAAATCAAACAAATTCAACGTGTGAAAAAATATCCCCTTTTGTATGGATACCTTTAGGACTAGTGCATTTGAATGTTGTCAGCAGATTCAGACAACCTAATCACATGGATTTGGGTAAAATGATACAAGTCTTGGGGTGACATTTAGGGTGCAATTGAATTGTCTTTATAACAATATTGTATTTTTTGTATGTTCTAAAAATAAAGTTTATTTTTCTAATAAAGCAGACCTATCATTAACCCCTTTGAATAACCCTTTTTTATAAAGAAAAAAATTAGTTTTTAAAAAACTTTTTATGTGTCTTCGGGAAGAACCCTTTTTCCATCTTTACTGGTGCTGCGGTAAATACTAAAGGGTAACCCACAGCCTCCAGGGATACAGAACTTCGGGCATGTGCAGAAGGGGCTTTCCCAGAATGTAAAAAGAAAGTACTGATCTCACTGATCTCATGTATAGTGAGACTGGCACTTTTTTTTAAATTTTTAGGAACAAACATTACCTGATCTTGTGCCTGTGCAATGTGAGATTGAGTGACGTAAGAAGAAGCTGTAAGAAGATGGCAGTACTTGCTCTCCTGTCTGTGCCAGAATCTGGGATGGGATCTACTGGACTCAGATTAAAGAGGGATGGAGGCCTTTTTTTTAATATTTAAAGGTCCAGATTTAGCAATACAATATAGTGTATACTTCTTAGAAAATCATACCTAATATGGATTTACCTAAATACTGCAGTTTTTGTAGCTGCATTAGTAAACGCATCAAAAGCAGGATTAAATGTTTTTTTTTATTTAAGCTAACAGTTTATTGAAAAGCTTTTTTGGGTTTACCCACTTCTCAGTGCAAAAAACACTTTCTGACTTTATCCTTATTATTATCCTGTTTTTTCACACTAAAAATGTTTATTTATTCAGTTTAAAAACAAAATTTACAGCACATCAGGATGAAATAGAGAGAATGTAAACTTTAAGTGAATGAAAAATAAAATAACAAGAAAGTGTAATAAATAAAATAAACAGATCAATACGAAACAAGCTCCCAGGATTAGTCTACATGGACTGTTACCCCAGGGTTTAACCTGAGGTTTAAGGCATTGCCTAGAAACCCTTACAAACACCCATGAAAGCAGGTTTGCTTTAAAACACCTTTAAACACATGTAAAATCTTGTATAAACACACCTAACAGTATGGGTTTTTGTAAGCATTTAAAAAATGGTCCATGTAGTCTAAGCCTAAAGTGCTATACGTCAAGACAAGCAGCGGCTTCTCCCCATACGTTTGGGGCTTTGTGTGAATCCAGAATGACAGCCAGCGCATATTCAGTGCACCAGCTGTCATCGGTTTCCATATGTAGAGTACACATGCTTTCAATCAAGTTGACATTTGCTCAAAAAAGAAGTAAACCATACTTTTGCACATCCTACCACTGCAGACTTTTTTGTCAATACAATGTTTTGTCAAGTTAATTATCAATGAATTTATAATTTCATCAGGAGGTTTTACAAAATGTTTTATCCTTACCAACTTTGATTTACAAAAATGATCTAATGTTTAAAAAAAGTTTTCCCTTAGGAAGTGTTTTCTTCGAACCCTCTAAACCTCTGGAAATTCTTGACATTATCAACCAAGAATTTTTGGACATAACTACAGTTGTGGACGTTTCTACAGTTAGGAGCTTTTTTAAATAACCTTGCAAAGCATGCAACGTACACTACATTAATATCAGGAGAACAAAATTTCACCACGGTTTGCAAACATTTTTCTATTTGCATTTTTGTTTTTGGGTGAAAATTTCCTGCCCATTCCTAATGTTAAATTTCAACCTGTGATGGACTGGTTTTGGATTCTACACATCACAGTTAGGAGTCTCGCGATTCACTCATCTCTTTAGTTAAGACTTCCAAGAATGGAAATCTAATTTACTAATCAATTATCTCAAAGAAGCATTGACATTTTAATTAGGACAAGAAAGTCTTATAATCATCTTGTGAAATTTTTAAACTACAGGAGGTTTGGTCCAAATGAAGGCACAATAGAGCCCTCTAGGCAGCTGTTGTCACTTTTAGCACTCACAGCAAAAAGAAAAAGTGCTAGTTAAATCTTTTTCAGTGGAACCAAAGTTAATTTGCCAAATATTTTAACCTTGGATATAGTTAGGCATTTAAAATCACATTACGCTCATTACAGATACGCAATGTCTCTCTTGTCAAATAACTAACTCCTATGCCAGACACAGAGGAAGCCACTGAGGATAATGTAACTTAGTTACATCATCCAAATTAGCAAGGGGTAAAGACAGTGGCACCCATCCTTGCAAGGATGACAGGTCCTTGATCTGTCATCGCTACAGAGTGACAGAACAAAATATGTGCTATAGCTGATTATGGCAGAAGCTCACCAGTGAGTTTACTTTTACTTTAATAAAAAAATGATAGATCTGTCATTAAAAAGTGTGATCAGACAACCTCACTATAATCTACTCATCCACTGTGTATTTTCTATGTGGACAATATCTTTTTTACAGGTATTATTGGACTTATGGGATAAGAATTCAATAAATAATCATTTGTTTAATTCCTAAAGCAGATAGTATGGAATTATACCTGGTAGTTGGTATTAAAGCATGAATTTCCTGCATGCCTCACCAAGTAGTTATTCCTTGATGACAAAATCTTAACCACACTGGAAAAATGTTCTTAGAGGAGCATATACTGTTCACATAGATGTACCAAAATATTGGAACATGTATATTTGCACAGCTGCTTACAAATTCCCAACCATATCTAAATAGGTATATACTTTTATGTGTCTACTAAGGTCAACTTTATAACTCTCACAATTCTACAATTGTGTTGTTCCATCACATGTCATTCAGTAGTTAAAAACTGTTTTTGTTCAAAAGAATGGAACATTCCACCTATTTTCACTGCTAAGAATTTATATATCAAATATTAATTCACTAATCAGTCACTATGCAGTGATAAGGTTTAAACAGTTGATGTGTTTTTATTTTTGGATATGCTTGGTGTTGGAATTTACTGATATTAAACTAATACTTATGTTAGGATTCAATTGCAATGCATTTCATTTTTATTACTTTGTTCATAGCTTGGTAAATGGTTTAGTTTGAGTATAAAAAGATCTTCTGCAAAAACAACAACTCATATGTTGGATGGAAATTGCCCAGCAAATATATTTCATTACTGAAATGATCTTCATTATATATATCAAGACCATTATATCATTATATGAACCTAGCATTAAATTACAAGATTGAAGAAAACTCATCATAGCTGTTAATAACTATCCTTTTTGAATTTTTTTAACCATCTTAAAATTGTTGATTGTGTTTTTTTGTGATATTTTGTAACTTTGTTGATTTAATGAAAAACTAAATTAGTATTTATACAGGAATTATAAAAACTTGCTGTGGAGGGTTTAGGAAACACCACAATTGGGTGAAAGTACTACATATATATATATATATATATATATATAAATATAAATATTTTTATATAAAATACAAATATATATGAAACATGGATTCAACAAGAAAAAAGTTGTTAATCATAATGCACCAAATGATAGCAAACTTGCACTTGTTACATCTGCATTCTGGGTTCTAATGGTGTGCAGCGTTTAGGCATTTCTGGATCACTGAGAACAATAAGACAACTTTCTGTTTTGTGCACACATTGAATACTTAGCAATGGTTTTGCTATGCAATGCATCTGCTGCTTTAATTTGTGATCCTTGTGCCCTTAGTGAATTTTGTGCTTTTGCTTTTGTGCTCACTGCCACAAGCAGGCAAATGGGCAGATATTTGTTCTGTAAGAACCAGCGCTCCAATGCAAGTGACTTAGCAGGTAGCAAGGTCCCAGCGTGGTACCAATCCTGAGGCAGGCCTGAACCAGCCCCAAATGTAGAACAATTTAACAATAGTACATTATTTATAAAATGCTGCCATTGAAACAGAACTGCTAAATATAGAAGCAGATTAGAGGTTTTGCATGAAGAGCAGGTAAGCACTAGGAATTATATAAAGCTGCAATTTATTGTCTGAATTTACCCTAAGTTTGCATGAGTATGCCTTTGTTGCATTCCTGCAGATAGCTAGATAGCTAAGCAAGATAATATATATATATATATATATATATATGTATTATTTTAATTGATACAGAAAGAGGATCAATCACATGGACTTTTGGAGCAAGGACTACATTCACTTTGATACTAGGGTGTTTTGTATTTGCTACAGCTTTCCATGCTGTTATTTTTTTCTCTCTGCACATGTTTAATGCACAGGAACCTCTCAGACGTTTCCTCCACTCAATGAGTGTTGGCATAAATACAATGCCGCTCCATGATCTGCTGTTAAATGTGACTGAAGCTATAGGCAGAACTTCCTCTGCCTGGTTTTGTTGGAAAATTCATTGATAATCAAAATTTGTTCCAGTGTAAAAGCACAGTATGCAGCCATGTTGTTGTTCCGTGCTTCTGCTGTCAAAATTGCTTTACAATGAATATAGATTTCTTTAGAGAAGCAGCAATATATTGTGCAAAAGTGGAAAGATGAGGCAGAAGGCAATTCATTGAAGATGGAAGGAACACATTCTGGTTGGCCTTGTTATGTTCTAGAAACCAGCACGTTGTTTTAGATATAAACACATTCATAACGGTGTGTGGAGGGGAGTCACATTTCTTCATAATAGCAGTGATATTTTCTGCAAAAGTTTCAGCTGCAACTCCATTCCCCCCTTATCTTCCTCTAATATTAACATTGACCATTTCGTTATTTACAAATAAACAAATTAGTTTAGTCATTCAATTGACTAAGCCACATTGCAGAGATTTCTGTTTTGAACTGTCCTAAACTGAAGTTCAATTACCTGCTATGAATGTGTAACTCCTATCGTTATACTTCACGGGTGCTTCCCACACTTTTTAAATCCTTTTTTACCACATGAAATAAAATGTGCAGCCATAAGCTAAATTTAAAACATACCATCTAAATAAAAAAATGTAATTTAAATCTTAGTAGATGAAGCTATGTGTAAAAAAAAAAAAAATATTACTGTAGCTCAAACACTTCTGCAGTGTCAAACTGTGATCACAATAAAATAAATTTGCAAGGTAAATATTACAGAACAAATGATGCTGATTTACTTGAATACACACTGACATTACCATAACTGCATTATGTATTTGTTGACAACAGAAGGACTCCTTATACCTTTTTACTTTCATTTTAAGTGATGCATATGTAGAGGAAGTAGAAAAATAGCAGTAATTTCATTGGGTTTGCAGGTTTGTAACAAAAAAGCATATTATTAAAGGGAAACGAAAATATGTGTTCAAAATGCACAAAGACTGAATTGTTATTTTAAAAATGTAGTACTGTTATAACATGTTAAACATTGCTTAAAGAGGACATTTTGCAAAACAAAAAAAAAACACCTTTAAAGGTGTAAAATCTTGCGGTGCAAATAAGGTCCAATAGGTCTCACACTGTCCTGTCTTCCTTCCAGGGCAAACTGGACACTGGGGGTGTCTTTTTGCTTTTTCCAGATTCTCCTTTGGTCACCCGGTCATGCACTGCACAGGCTGAAGTTTAGGTGACGCATCTTGCTGAAAAAATGTTCCAATCTGTGCATGTGTGAGATCAACACTTTTCTTTGCATTCCTGAAATTCGTGACATATGTATTCCAGGAGGCTGTGGGTTTCCTATTAAAATTAAAGACAGAACTGGAGAGGTCCTCCCTGGAAAAAAAAAAAAGTGTAAGAAAATATATTTTTTTTTATTTTATAATAGTGGTAATCACCTGTTTTTAAAGTTAACTGCCAATGTGTGGGGCACATGTTTCCAAAGCAGTAGATTGCAAGAGGTGCCTGTGGGCTGGTACACACTGGGCCATTGTTATGGATTCTGCCATATCTTGCCTTGACTTCTGATGGTGCTGAATATCTAATATACTATGAACTTTCACCCGCCACCAGCAGATGACCACCTTCAGGAAAAACTTGTTATGCGCCTAGACAGCTGGGAGCTCCTTATTTAGGGTTCTGTCCTTCCAGGGTCCCTTTGTTAGATCCTCAATGTTATTTAGTCTGCTCCTTGCTGTGCTCTCTTGTCCTGAACCTGTTTCTGATCCTGTTCTCTTCTAAGACCTGTCCATTTTGACCTGCCATTTACCAGACCTGAGTTTGTTAGTACATTTGTTTTCACATTACTCAGTTAGTTATTTTTTTTGTTGTATTTGTTATTTCTGGGCTTGTCACAGTGTTTGGATATGTTTATGTATATATCTGCACTATTCTCACAATAAACTTCTGATAATCCCCAATATACACCCCTGCTTTGTATCTGATGAACAGCCTTGTTCACAGCCTGTTACTACTGTTCAATTGCTGAATCTTTTTGTGAACATAATCTATGAACAATATGGTGGAATTGTGCATGGGAAATCAGAAGTTGGAAGTAAGAGTTAGATAAAACACAGGGGCTTGAAAGACCAGAAATTTACTCAAGCTCCATGTAGACTAAGAAACTGCCCGGTTAAGTTGAAAGGTTAGGTCTGTTTTGCTACCTAGGTAACAATGATGTTAAAAATAAAAATCTATGTCATAACACCAAAGCTGTTGGAGTTATGTTTCCTCTCAACCGAGAATAAAGATGAGCTAAAAAAACATATTTTATCTTTGAATTTTTCATAAAATTTTCACAAAAATGTGTTTTTAACACTTCGGCTTTGGGTCTGTATCTATTTCACAGCAAACGTCTGTCATTTGGCCTGAATCAATTATAGCTGAACATTGCCGTTATTGGCAGTATAATTTCCACCTCCAGGGAAGCTGTACAATACATCTGTTATTGGCTGTCAGGACATGTTGCAACTTAAAAAAAAAAGTATTCGTTTTTTACATTATTCAAAGTTAAACTATTTAATGTAAAATGCAGGTAGGACTAACTTTGCATCTGAATTTACCTCAGCAAATCAGAGCTTAGATTAATAATAGATTCTTGGCCCAAGTAATATGACAAAAATCCAGAAATTGTGATACACTTATTTATTCCTAAATTTGATTTAGAAAAACCTTGTATAGTATTGTGAGTCCTTGCAAGTTGCCGAAAATCAAAATATTTGTAGGTTAAAACACAAATTATTTGCATAAGGTGCTTAAATGCTTTTAAAGTGTATTTTTTACTTGTTAAAAAAGATCCAGCATGGGGTTACCCTCTAATATTGAAAGAAGACCCATTCTGATTCATGGAACCTGGCTTACCGGTAAAAGGGGGACCAACAAACATTGTATGGGAAAGGAGCATCATCCAGCAATAGCTGCAAACAGTTGCAGCTGTCTACAGAAAGAGGGGAAAGGGAGTTTATTTTGATAGGAGCCCCTAACCCTGTTAAATAAGTACAGGGGTACACATTACCTTTTCCAAGAAAGAGTTAAATAAGTAACCTAAAAAAAGATATGCCAGACTGTTAGTAAAAAAATAATATCTAAAATCAAAACATAACACAAACCTTTTTTTTAAAATTACTTTTATTGATGTGCCCAGAAATAAATTCATCTTCTTTCAGATCATCCAGAATTTTAAATCCACAGCAATTATGATAAGCGCTGAACCAAATCCACTGGTTTCCCATGGAAGCACAGAATGACAGAAGAAAAAAAAAAACTTGCATAGGACTTCCACTTGATATCCAAAGCTGGAATAACCTTTGGCTGCAGATACACTTTAAAACTCAAACATGCAAAGTCTTTAATGAAAGTCAAATGTGGTATCCTCTAGATATTTGGAGTATATGTTTTGTTTTGTTTTCTACTGTTCCTGTCCAGTATTCATGTGCCACAGCATTTTAAACATGCATAGTGAAGTGATTTCATGTTCTCATTATCTTTAACATTTCCTTCACCTGCACATTATGGTCAGCTACACCAGCAAAAACACAAACATTTAGTACACATTCTCTGGTGGGGAATGTCCTAGGTGCATGTGTTTTCAATGGGAGTGATTGATTCTCTATCAGGGAATGTGTGCTGAATGTCAGATTCACTGCTTTGCTCTAGGAACTCTGCCATGCAATAATGCTTGTCACTTTTCTAAAACGAAAACTAAATCAATAAAACTAACACTAAAATCACTTAGCATGAAGCTCTTGTGATGAATTAAGATATTGAGATGTATTAGTATATCCAAAATATACTATTAAATTCCAGTATACAAAGAAAAATTTACAACTATATAAGTTATATATGGGTAATTTTTACCAAAGTTTAGAGCTAAAGTTTCTGTTTTCATCTTACAAACATACCATTTGAACTTTATTGTTCATAATTGAATATTTTGTCTTGTAGTTGCTGAAAATACTCTAAATGCAATGCAATAATTACATTGCAGAGGACACCCTAAAAACAGAGAACATATGCTCAAAAAATTCCAAGCCAAAACTGGACTCAAACTCAAAATAACAAGCACTCATAGCAAACTGTGTACTTGCTTGCTCCTGTTAAAATCTGTAAATATAAAAAAAGTGGAAATATTTACCTATGTAAAAATTAATATATTTAGGATCTGTGACTGCTTCAGGATGTGTGCCATGTAAGTGCAATATAAAGACCTGGAGTTTATACCTTCAAAATAAAAAAGTTACAGATAGCAGCTCCTGTATTAAGAATGGAAACTAGAGACATGCACTTATCACCAATTATGCATTAGCATAACATCGTTATTATACAGATAGAGTAAATGTAGATCAATTTATTCTACTACATGCATGCATAAAGATAGAGTAAATGTAGATCAATTTATTCTACTACATGCATGCATAAAGCTTTTTAACCTTATTCTCCATCATCAGTGCAAGAGATAAAAAAAAAGACTTCAATGCTTTGGACTCTATTATCAGTATGAAATATATAGTTACTGTTACATTTATCTGCTCCCTTCACATTAATGGAACCACACACATGAAGTGATGTTGATAACCATAATTTTTTCAGAGACTTGTCAGAGTAATTTAGAAGCTTGGACTGCAACAGAAGGGTTTTTCAAATTTAATGAGTTCCTTATTGTCCCATATTATTTTAGCAGGAGCATTACCTCTTCAACAGCAAGCAAGGTCAAAAGAGATGGTTGAAAGATAGAGAGTTTGATAGTTCAAATACATTATCTACAGGACTGAATCTTTGTATTTTAATGATTGGACAGAAATGACAAATAGTTAATTGTATATTTTTAATCAAGAGCAATGTGAAAACTCTGGTAACATAATTAGCAACACTATTTCTGTGTTTAAACTGCTGTGTATTAACCGAGCAAGCAGCTTCACAGATTGTGAAGAACAATGTGGTAGCTTGTAACAAATAAAGACATGTAACAGAGATGAACGGCACAAATTATATGGTGAAATCAGCAACACTAGTGAAATGTCTGTATTTTCTTTAACTCTTTCTAGGAATGGGTAAGGGGTACTAATTCTTCTAGATGAAGGGGTGGATAACTGGCCGAATGTGCCCCACCCCCACATCATTTTCAGAGGATGAAATGTGTGAAAGGGAATCCCTTAAAATTAGGACATAGTTGGAAAAATATA
Organism: Pyxicephalus adspersus; assembly: GCF_032062135.1. Classification (NCBI taxonomy): domain Eukaryota; kingdom Metazoa; phylum Chordata; class Amphibia; order Anura; family Pyxicephalidae; genus Pyxicephalus; species Pyxicephalus adspersus. The sequence goes on along the minus strand of NC_092862.1, from coordinate 70,107,190 downwards.
GAGGTCGTCATGCATTTTTTTAAAGGGACAGTACACTTCTAGTGCTAATTTAATCTCTTTCTTTTGCATACATATAATTTTTTAAATGTATTATTTTTAAAAAAAAATAGTTTTAAAAATAAAGTTGATTTATATACCTAGAGTTAGACCTAGCACCAATCACATCATCCAATGAAGTAAATCCACCATGATGACCTGATGACCAATGATGTTGACTTTTCACACTTTTGTTGCAAAATGACAGATCTTCTGCTTTGAAGTATTAGTACAATGTAAAGATAGGCCAGTTACAATAATCATAATTCTTTGCAGTATGTTAGAGGAACTGTCATTTAAGGATCTAGTTAGAAGCGTAAATTAACAACTAAAAAAACAATAATAACACCACATATAGTTTTAAGGTATCCCCAAGCATGTATTTTTTTTGGATGTATACATTTTCAATGGTGCCCTTTAATTTATTTGCATTGGTAGAAGTCCCCTATGGCAGTCCCAAAGCTTTCTTCTGCAGTAGTGTGCTATTAGCTATTATTAATGATATATGTATATATTGTGAGGGGTTAAGCTCAGGATCGCCTTTGTTGGGGTCAAAGGACACTTGTCTGGTTTATCCAACTCATATCACACACCGAGGTATAAGTGTTAAGTTGGCTGGCAGCCAAGTTTATTGAAGGTTGCATATAAAATAACAAAACAGCAAAAGAAAACTTTACCTGTCCGGCACTTACTATACATCAAACATCCCTGTCTATCAGCTGGAGGGCTTCTCCCTGTCAGCTCAAAACCAAGCTTTCAGCAGAGCTTTTCAGGTTTGGGTTCATTCACACAGTCCACCTGGCTGTGTCTCCAAACAGAGCTCTCTCCAAATAGAGCTGCACTGACACAAATCCCTGTCTGTGTCTCTCCAAGGCAAGCTGCACTGACACAAACCCCTGTCTGTGTCTCTCCAAGCCAAGCTGAGCTTGCACAGACCCCTGTCTGTTTTTTTCCAAGTTAAGCTGAGCCTGCACAGACCCCTGTCTGTGTCTCTCCGAGTTAGGCTCCTGACTGAGCTCCTGGCTCTGTGTTTTATCCCCACCCTCAGTGTTTCTTCATCAGGGCAAATTTTCCTCACATAAAAGAGGAATCCTGGGCAAATATATCTCCCTTCCACCTCCAATCCTGCCTTGGTGTCACAATATATATGTTATTTTTACAACACTTCATGTAAAAGTTGGGATTTTGTGTCACCAAGCCATCCCCATTAAATAAGCCACCCCCAATTTTTCATAAAATATTTAAAATAAGACACTCACCCGTGAATAAGACATCCCCCGATAGCCGATCCTTTGTGTGTCTCCTCGATGCTGGCTGCAGTGTGTGTCTCCTCCTGGCTGCAGTGCAGAGCCAAACTGAAACTAAGAAGCTGGCACACGCGCCCCCGCGATTTTGAACCAGGAAGCACGCTGCTGATCCCTGCCCTAACGGAGTTACCCAGCGGTACAGTGGAAAAAAAGGTAAGTGAACAGAAAGGGGAGTGATCAGAAAGGAAATTTGAACGGCACATAGTGATCAGAAGGGGAATTTGAACGGCACAGAGTGATCAGAAGGGGAATTTGAAGCGCACAGAGTGATCAGAAGGGGAATTTGAACGGCACAGAGTGATCAGAAGGAGAATTTGAACGTGATCAGAAAGGAAATTTGAACGGCACAGAGTGATCAGAAGGGGAATTTGAACGGCACAGAGTGATCAGAAGGAGAATTTGAACGGCACAGAGTGATCAGAAGGGGAATTTGAATGGCACAGAGTGATCAGAAGGGGAATACCGGTATGAATGTCACATGAGTGATCAGAAGGGGAATACGGTATGAATGGCACATGAGTGATCAGAAGGGAAATACGGTATGAATGGCACATGAGTGATCAGAAAGGGAATACGGTATGAATGGCACATGAGTGATCAGAAGGGGATTACGGTATGAATGGCACATGATCATGATCGTGATCATGAGTGATTTTCAACAATAAATGGGTACTGTAGTTTTCTTCATGGAAAAATAAGACATCCCCCTGAAAATAAGACCTAGGGCATATTTTGGCATTTCAATAAATATAAGACAGTGACTTATAATCGGGGAAACAGGGTAAAACTCAGGATCTGGCTGATAAGGGTAGTGAAGTGGCCTCTGACTGACCTCTGAGCCATATCCAGAACCACATATATTAATAATCAGCATATTTCCATCACACAATTCCATACAAAGTAGTAGGTTGCTAAAACAAAGCCAGATCATATTGGGAGGACTTTAAGACTAAAAACTAGTCTAGGTCTCAGGAAAGAACCAATAATCTGGTGGTTGGCAAATCAAAAAGCCTGAGCCTGAATTTAGCCAAAATAAAAGCATCCTAGGTATGCCCATAGAGCATCATACTCTGTGGGAACACATCCTCCCTCCTTCTCCTTGATTTCATTGTCCTCCTAGTCCCTCCTCTGGGCATTGGCATGGAAAAGGCCATGTAAGTCTATCAGGGGGAGCTCTCAGATGTACCACCTTTTGCTAAAGACAACAACATTGATAGATTTAGCACTGAAGAGAGCCTAGTGACTAATAACTTGAACTTTATACAAGAAACCTGGACCAAGGCAAACCAGAGTTCATTTAAAAAGGAACTAAACTAAGAACATAAAAAAATACACTTACCTTCAATCCTGCAGGGCAGTTGAATCCCTCCGGGGGTGTCTTGCATCGGGTCCTGCATCGTCCCAGCATGCCTGAAATCACACATTTGTATCTTTGGGCAAAAAGGCTCCATCTAAGCACATGGTGGCAGTCAACCTGTGGGTGTGTGTTTAGTAAGAGTTAATAGATTGGTTAACCTTGCCCTTGATGGCCCTTTTCAGCCTGCTGGTGGTTAGATTGATGCTGAGCGTGCTGGAAAATCTATGCACTGGGTGATGGCCGAGTGGGTGATCATCACATTAACAACAAATAAACAGATAGTTTACTGCAGTTTTATTTAATACAAGATGATACTATTGAGTTATTTGTATAACCTATAATCCACTGAGCCTTTTTTATATTTTTTTTATCAATCTGTTTTTTTTGTCAAGTATGTAGGTGTAAATGGAATTTGGAACACATCCAATATGCTCATTTTGGGATTTGCTAAGAAAAGAGTTTCTTTGTAGCTAGACGGTATGAGCAGATCTTCACTGCGTCATTTCAAGGACAGTTTAATAAATCTTACTTGCTTTGCAGCAAACCCTACTAATGGTGGGTAACTGGATAGGGAGGGGGGCAAATCTTGTTAATTAGAGTTGCCCATTTTTAGGGCAAATACACAAGCTATCAACTAAAAGGCACAGGGAACTGGGCACTGACTTGTTGGACATATCATTAAGTGGAATTAATATTTATTTTTTCATTGATCAGCTATTTCTAACAGCTTTAACACAGACTGATAATATGTCTACTGTAAGCCAATCCTTAAGAAGCAATTGGGCTGGGTTTTTCATTTTTTAAAAACTATTGGTACCTGTTACTCTGTTGACCAGTGGCAAATGCTATGCAGTGCAATATAGGTTGTTTCTTATTTCTGGCAGCAAACCTGCAAATGTTTTGTGCAAAAAGTTTGAACATTTTATATATGTATATAAATATATATATATAAATTTATACCACCTGCTGTGCTGGTACAGGGACTTTAATTGTATTTATTCATTAGATTAGAAAAAAAACTAAGAAATTTGGAATTTATTATTTTTTTAAATGTAATTGGTACAACAGAATCTAAAATGTGCACATTTTCTGATAAAAGCACAATAACCAACAAATCACAATTGCAGATAACTCAGTAAAGTTTGGATTTGACAAAAGGCACATAAACGTCCTTCAAAACTATAGAACTTGCAATACACAGCTTTAGTAGTTCACTTTATAACTATAGCAGAACAAAGATAATAGCACTTGTTTATAGATTCCCTTCAACAGCTCAACACCACCAACATATCTAACAAAACTTCAGTTACATTTTGCTTTCTTTGATCAGCCTCCTCTTTGATCACACTTTCTCCTTTTCCTTTTTTAGCTTTTCTGTAGACAGTAACTATTCCTCGGCTCTCACAGACTTTGGCATGTTTCTACTATAGTTTTCTCTCTTACTTACTGTGTTCAGACCAGCTTGCCCAGTCTTTTGTTTCAGTCTCTATATACATACAGTACTTTGGGTGCCTCATCTTAAACAGTTTTTTGCATCTCACCTCTCTTCCTGTTGTTCTGTCTGTTTCTTTCTTTCACAGCCAGTGTATTTTCCAACATGCTCTGCCTTGCCTGTAATTCACCATCCCCTGTATTTTGCTGGATATATTTGGGATGGTCACATTTTCATTCAAATAGGGTGCCAACAGCATTTTATGTCAGCTTATTGATACAAGATGAACAGCTGGATTCTTTCTTTTCTTTGTGTTGACTGCCAATTACAAGCTCACTTCCCATTTCACTTATTTCAGCAGGTTAAAGAAAAACCATGATCATCTGTACTTCCTGCTGCCTAAAAAAATGACTGTAAGAGAAGTTGAATTTAACCAGTCAAACAGAAATCCTGCATATACTTGTGTTGTAGTACATGGCTCACTAAAAGGTTTTAATTGGGTATCACAGTGGGTTTGACTAAATTTTTTACAATTTACTTTTTCCAGAAATTTAGCGAGCTGGGTTACAATGGCCAGTAACAGGGGCTTTGTTATGCACAACCTCATTTGCTAAAAAAAGGAACTAAGCAGGGACTGAGTAGTGTAGGTATGTTAAAGTGGTGTAGGAAAAATATAATAAAAGCTGATATGCTGCAAAGGAAAGCATTAGGGTTTTATTTCCTGTTCACAACAGACTTGTTTTTGTTTTGGTAGAAAAAAGTGATCTTACCCATTAGTCAGGTATGGGGCCAGGGTAGTTAAAAAAATGGTAAAGCAAGTATGCCTCCCATACATGCATGGCTCCATGCCTTCCTTGAACAATGGAAGTTTTGCTAGGAGTATGGTCAAATCTGCAAATCTGAAGTAGCTTCCTGATTAATGCCAAGAGAAATAAGTGATCCTTTCACATTCCTAGAAGTGGTTACAAAAATGTCATTAAGCCCAACAACACCATGAATAAAGCATTTTAACAAAATAAAAAAAACACATACTTCAATAGTGTCGTAGGTTTTTCTACAGAAAATCTACAGAATCTGACCAATTTCTAAAGGTATACAATGCATTATTAGCAGCAGGGCTGTGTCATTTAGCTGCATTTGAGTGACAAGTATACATCGTCATTTATAGATTATTGTGATTGACATTGATTTACATGTTGCCATATGCCCTGATATCTTTTTTGGTGGTCCCTATATATAAGGAAGAAACCCTGTCCCTCAATATTGGCATCTTCCTCCTAATGTTGAGGAATGGCATGGAGCCTGGACAGGAAGTGGGGTGCATGCTTGCTACCCCTGCACTTTTTTTCTGATATTCAAGGCTCCATGTCTGGGTGAAATCTAATAGATTAACAATATCTCTCAAGCATCTTATATAAAGTATTTAACCTAGACACATTTACTTACTTCTACTCACCATCTGGACAAATGGCTGGACATGCATAACTGAATAAGAGTGTATGAACTTTCAGCCTCTAGCCGAGAGGACTATTGGACCTTGCTGAAACGTTTAAAGCTACTCCTTTGGCAGAACTGATCTGTCCTGTAGATGTGATTGCTTAGGCTTATGTTTCTGACCTGGAACATAGGCATACTAAATAACCCTTAACCTCTGATCTCCTGTTATTGACCTTTGCCTGTTAACCTGACCTGGTCCAGCCTGATGTTCATTACTGTGCTTCTCAAAATGTATCTACATTGGTTTCCACTAGACATTGTCTTCCATTGCTTCTCCTCTACCCTGCCTATTGCTAATCCTGAGTTGCCTCTGGAAATTGCTCTATTTTTCTGACTACAGGTTCTGTGCACCCACCTATAGCTAATATCGTCTTGCCCAGTAAGATTTCTGCATGCTTGTGTCATCTTATGATTCAGACTTCACTACAACTTCCAGCATTCGGGCAGTGTCATTCTATTGCCCATGTATTCTTGCCACCATTGTCTGCCTCCTTTGTGCTAAAGAAAAACGTACCCTGGGTACTTTACGTACCTTGGGTACGTAAAGAGCACCAGTAGAGTAAAATACTCAAAAAGAAAGAAAAGAAAAAAACAGCCATATGTATGTCTATGAAAAAATATAGAGGGTAGAAGCATCTTTAGTAGTAAATATAAACAAAATAATATAGTGACAGGCTAGGTGCATAAATACATTTAAGAACTTTTTAAAAATATAATATTGAGTTAAATGGGGGTATTTTTTATCTGCCTACATTTTTGCTTCAAACAATGCATGATAAAGCATTTTCACATTGTTACATTTTTTTCTTTAGTAGGGCCTGTGTTCTTAGGTTCTGGGCTTGTGGCATTGGTTTGACATTCATTCACAGCTGCATTTGATGTGTGGGCGACCTTCTTCTGAAATGCGTTTGATTTGCATTCCCACAGGCTTGCTAAGTCTGTTGACCCAGGTCCTTGCCCTGTACACATTGATGATTATTTACAGCATATTTATAAGTCGATAGTCAATTGTGATAACTTTCAGTTTTAGGTGATGTGTCCACTGCTTGTAAGTGTGTCTGATATTTCCCCGTCCATATATTTCAGATTTTGTTTCTTGTTTTTTTTTATTTTTTCTTCTTGGAAATACTTTACATGCAAATACATCACTTCGCACTTAAAGCCTGTTACAAGTTTCCAAATACTTTAGAGAGTTTACTTGCTGCTAAAAGCTGTGAGGCTTGTCAAAGAACTAGAATTTTCCATTGTGAAAATGTGATGTCCTATTAAATAGATCACTTTAAAAAGAAGAATAAAAGCTGCTAAATGTATAGATAAAAGAATGGATAGAAAGAAAACTTTTTCTCCAAATCTTTCTGTAATATGATCTCTCCCACCACTAACCCACCCTTTTTATCACTTATCCTTGACCCCTCCTTTTAATGTAGCCTTCACATCACCCCATACCTCTCTCCTGCCTCTTTTACATTACTAAACCCTTATTTCTCCATGCCTTCCCCCCTCAACTAGTCATTTGGCCCTGCACCCATTCCTTCATTTCTTTTAGTACCGGGCTTACTTTCTTGTTGCAACTCAATTCCATGTGTCCCCTTCAGCCATGTCCTGACTACACTAAAATGACAACTTGTAGCCTCCATAGGAAGCCTGTGAGATGGGGCAGCAACACAGAGCCTGAACAATGTTTTAATACAAGTTTCAGAGTTACCAATGTTGAACATTCGTGTTAAAGATGATATTAGACTAAAGTATTTAGGATAACACAAAAGCCTCATTACTACGACTTCTGAATATTATCCCTTTTAGGTATTTACCAACAATATATATTTGCAAAATATATTTTTGCCTTTCTATTTTAAAAACATCATGTATAAAATAGGATCAATATGCATATATATATATATATATATATATATATACACAAACACACATGATATATTACTTTAAATGATATAAGTATAGTAACACATTTATTTGGTGTATAATTCATGTATTTGCTATTAATCACTCAATAAATCAATACAGGCCTTGAAAAGAGGAAACATTAGTGAGAAAGGACACTGTACATATTTTTAGAATGCAGACTGTAACTCCACATGGTGTTAATGATAATTGCATTTGTCAGCAGATAGCCAGGAGCTTTCCACATTATTGGTTTAAAAAGCCATAGTATATTGAAACCCCCACCTGTCATTAGTGGGTGGTATTAGCATTATTACAGTGTTTATTTGAATAATTTCTTCTAAAATATAATTAGAATTTATTTTCCTTGATACCATAGCACAAGAGGTTTAAACTTACATATACATGAGGAAATTAACCTGTGTGTTACCAAATATTCCTTGCAAAAATTATATGTACCTATGTATATATATATATATATATATATATATATATATATATATCTACATACTGTAACTGCTGGCCAACGAATTCCCAGGGTTTCATCCAGGATGATAGGTACATTTGCCTCAGATACAGGTTATATATGCAGAGTATTTTTCTGTGTAATCGGACAGTATTCTTTTTGACCTGAAGGGGGTGCTGAAGTACCAGGCTGAATGACAATGAGCTTTTTGGCCAGATGGGGGAGCTAAAGAGACCTGGGGATGAGCAAGTGTAATTGTCCCAGCTGAAACCCATCCTGGAAATTAGGCTGGGGATATAAACTCCCACCCTGCTTATTCTTGTGTCTCTGTTCTTGGCTGGTGAGCTGGGAGAAGGGCCAAGGTGCACTGTGAGTAAAGACAGACTGTATTTGGAAAAGCTGTATGGTTAGGGTCTTAGAGTCCTGCACAGCACTAAGATGGGCTGGATTCTTAGTAAAGGGATCTAACAGTTATTTAGAGACCAAGGCCAGGCTTTATTTTGCTGTTCATTTTATTTTCTAGTTTTTTTTTGTGAAAATAGTATTAGTGAATAAAACGCTTGATGCACTTTAAACCTGCTGGCCCTGTTTCCTGTTTGAAAACCCCCCTGTTGCTACGGGCGATCTCACAATACATAATGTTTAATTCCACCTCTGCACCATAAATATTGTTATGTAGAAAAGAATGTTCACAAAAATGAATGGTCAAAAATGTATCGGGTTGTAATTTTTTTTCAACTTTTAGAGAAACCATGTGTGAAAGTTTAGGTACACTCCATTCTTTAACTTGTAGAAGCATCTTTAGCTAAATCAACTTAATGAATTTATCACTTTAACATGGAGGAGTTTTGACCTACTTTTCTTTAACACTGGTTAAATTATTTGAGGTTTGTTTGCATTTATGCAGAGCTCCCAAAATGTCCTGTCACAGCATTTGATCAGGTTGAGATCTGGACTGATTTGGGCTATTGCAACACCTTGATTCTTTTCTTTTTCAGCTATTCTGTTGTATATTTGTTTGTGCTTTGCTATCATTGTCCTGTTGCCTGACCCACTTTCGGCCAAGCCTCAGCTGTTGCACAGTCTGTTATATACTTGACTGGAATACTTTGGTATATAAATGAGTTCATGCTCTACTCAATGGGCCTAATTTATTAAAACTCTACAAAGGACTTCCGGTTCCGGCGCCCCGCGAGCAGGCAGCATGTGAGCGCAGCTCCCGCTCGCCTCCGGGATTTTCATTTAATGAGCCGGCACTACTACCGCTCCTCCGCCTGCATCTCACCCCATACTCGCCAGCGTGTTGATTGAACGCTTCCTTGAGCCATCCTCCTCCTCTAGACCGCAAGACGCCATGGGGAAGAGGGATAAGATCCGCTCTACCCCCTCCAAGATGGCCGCCTCCTTCCTCTCACAGGCATCCAGCGCTGCTGATATCCAGGTACAGTCCTCTGAGCCTTGCTGCCCTGCTAAAGCCAACTTTACAAGAGGCTATTGATGTGGCTGTGCAAAAATGTATGCAAGCTGTGCGAAAGGATTTAAAGGAACAGTCACATAGATTAGATGCTGCTGAGCAACGCATCACCCTAGTTGAGGATGATGTTACCTCTGCCAGAATCACTTTATCTACGTTAGAAACCAAAGCACAAGCATTGCAGGATAAAATAGAAGATTTAGAGAACAGATCCAGACATAACAATTTGCGTGTAGTGGGCCTCCCGGAGAATATTAAACCAACACAGCTGCACGATATCTGCTCTACAGTAATACCTAAGCTATTGGGCTTTACTGCGCCCTGCAAAGTGGAACGTGCTCACAGGTTGGGTCCACCTCGTGCTGATAGATCTAATTCCAGACCGGTGTTGGTCGCCTACTCCTACTATGCTGATAGAACCCGCTTGCTTCAAGCTTTCAGGAACCGACGCAAATTGCAATATGAAGGAGCCTCTCTGTTACTATTTGCAGATTATTCGGCAGAAGTTTCGCGCAAACGGCGCAGCTTTCAACGAGTTTGCTCTATATTGTACCACCATAAGCTGCGCTTTACTCTGGCCTATCCGGCCATACTACATTTCACCGACACCCAGGGGAGGAAATATTCCCTCACTTCGGCTGAGGAGGCCGAGAGCTTGGTCAACGTTATCACTTCTGAGATGTCTCCCATCCCATCAGAAAGCTCTGGTACCTCCCCTCCACATCCTAATGGGCGTTCCTTGATACCTGTGTACTCCCCAAAACCTTCTAAACACTCCGATGGTCCTCCAACCAAGAAGCCACGTGATCCACACCGTTCTGAGATGCAAATCAAGGCGAGATAACCTGATTTAAGATAAAATGTGCCTGAAAGTGCCTTATTTTCCTTGTTTCAATTTGAAACCCTCCATAAGTATATCCCATTATGTGAGGCGTAAGCTCACACTACTACTGATATGATCTTTTTTCCAATGTCGTTGAGTTGGAATGACTTTTATTGCTCAGCGAGGAAAAAAGGAAAGTCACTTATTTCTACTGTTTGTTCCCACCCCACTGTCACCTTGTTGACCCATCCCCATGTTTCCTTTGTTATTATGGGACACATTTTTTTCTGTTGATTTTTATGTCAACCATGTTAGCTTTATCGACCATGCTGGTTTATTCTACACGAAGCTTGGCTTATTGCCTGTAATACCTGTTGCCATTTTCTGTACCATTGATTTGCCATATTGCCTGTATCTATGGTGTGTATCTAGTCTACAAATGTTTGATTTTAGTGAATATGTCTATGCTATTGTAACCTCTGCTCCCACACTATATGCAAATAGTATCCTGGAATGTTAAAGGGTTGCGTTCCCCCAGTAAACGCATGGCCATATTGCGTCATTTGAAGAGATTAAAGGCGGATATTATCCTCTTGCAGGAAACACACCTGGGGTCCAACGATTTCTTCATAATGAAGAAACTATGGGTCGGGGAGGTCTATGGCACTCCCTCTGACAGGAGGGCAGGAGCCATGATCTTATTTCACAAATCTTTCCAGGGTAAAATCAAAACGGTTCAATGTGACACAGCTGGCCGTATCCTGAAATTACTCATCCAATTATCTGATTTTGATGTGTCTATCTATAACATATATGCACCCAATTCGCCACCTTCTTCCTTTTTCCAGGAAGTTTCTAATTGGATGGCCCAAGATCCTACCCCTTGCAAGATAGTTGGAGGTGATTTCAACTCTGTGATGGTGCCATCGGAGGATAGGCAATCCACTCTGACCTCGACTATTGCCAGGTCATCATCCCACTCCGTACTGGCAGACTTTACTCAAGCCATGTCCCTAAATGATGTTTGGAGGTTATATCATCCCTTAGAACACCAGTTTACTTTCATCTCCCAAGCACATGTGGCGCAAGCCCGCTTGGATTATTTACTTTGCACAGATGCAACCCTGGCAAGATTGGAGACACCAGACATTCATGTTATGGCATTGTCGGATCATTCCCCCATATCGGTCACTATGAGAGATAGCTTTCCCAAGGGTGATTACATACCTTGGCACTTTCCCTCCTATCTCTGTAAAGACCCCGAGTTTCAGGGAATGCCAACTTCATCTTGGCTCGAGTATACGCAGCATAATGCAACTCATAGAACTGACCCTGTACTTTTTTGGGAAGCAAGTAAGGCATTCCTTAGGGGAAATATCATCTTTTTTATGGCCAAAAAGAAAAGGTCGACCCTATCCCATTTTTTGTCAGCTTAGCGCACTCTTAGAGACGCCTTAGCGCACTCTTAGAGAAGCGCTCACTGACAACCCCTCCCCAACTACTAGACAGATATGGCGTGACTCCAAACATCAATTTGATTTAAGGCTTTACCAATACGAACAATTGAAATTCAAGTATAGGGATCTGGAGTTTCATAAATTCGGTAATAAATCTGGTAGGATGCTGGCGAATCTGGTGCGTGCAAAGTTCAAACCAACTTATATCCCAAGACTAAGATCATCTGAGGGTACCATGGTTACATCTCCCAGGGAGGTGAACCGCTGTTTAGCGCAGTATTTCCAGGATTTGTATTCACTTCCAGCTACAGATGAACTAGCTGGCTCTGCCTTCCTGTCATCAATTGATATGCCCAGATTGCAACAAGCTGATTTGGAGATGTTAAATGCCCCTATCACCAAAGAACAAATTCAGGGGGTTATTGCGCGTTTAAAAAATGGGAAAGCCCCTGGGCCTGACGGTTTTACAGCCGAATTTTACAAATTTCTGGGAGAGGAGGTGGTTGATGACCTTCAGGCCATGTACTCTGCCCTATGGGAGGGAGGCACCTATTTTCAGTCTGGGCAAGAAGCCTATATAAAACTTATCTTAAAAAAGGACAAGGATCCATGTGATCCGGAATCCTATCGCCCTATATCTCTGATAAACATTGATGCAAAAATTTTATCTAAGATTCTGGCTGATAGACTAGCTAGACTTTTGCCTTCTCTCATTTCACCATCACAGGTGGGGTTCGTACAGGGTAGATCTGCAGTGGCTAACATTAGGAAAGTGTTGGTAGCGCTGGAGATGGCGAAAAGACAACAACCTGATCATGACTTGGCAATAATTGCCATAGACGCACAAAAAGCGTTTGACACAGTTAACGTAACATGGCTTTTTAAAGTGCTTCGCCATATAGGACTGGGGGGCTCATTTCTAAATCTGCTGGTGGCAATGTATGCTTCCCCAAAAGCCAATGTACTCACACCTGGGTTCTTGTCTGAAGCCCTTCCATTGTATAGAGGAACCAGGCAGGGCTGCCCCCTGTCACCCCTCTTGTTTAACCTTGCACTGGAACCACTGGTCAGACATTTAGACCCCACCCCCTCCCTGCATGGTATTACGGTGCATGATTGTGAGCTGAGAACCGCCTTTTTTGCAGATGACATTCTAATTTTCACATCTGCTCCTAGGAGAGATAGTAATGCCATTAAAACAATATTCTCTATCTATGAAAGTTTTTCAGGTCTCAAAATAAATTTTGCAAAGAGTGAAATTCTCTCCTTAGCCAGATCAAAGACGGTTGCTGACCGCTGGAAGGCGGAGGTCCCATTTAAAATTGCATCGCACTCTATAAAATATTTAGGCTTGTACATTGGCCGTCTACCCTCCTCATTGTACTCTTTAAATTACCCTCCTTTGCTCACTAAAATAATGCGGGAACTGGGGATATGGGAAAACCTACCACTGTCTTTCCTTGGTCGCTGCTATTTGGTGAAGATGATATCCTTCTCCAAATTACTATACCCCATGCAAACTTTGCCTCTCCTACTCACCCATACTGATGTTAACAATCTCAACAAGGCATTCACGAAATTTGTATGGGCAGGTAGACGCCCTCGAATCTCACTATTTAAATTATATCTACCAAAGACGGAGGGCGGAGTAGGCTTCCCAAATATCCGGCTTTATAACCTAGCTTGTGTGGCCAGGCATGTTGTGGATTGGCTTAGAGATACCTCGCATTACTCCAACTTGCCCCTTGAAAGTGCTATGTCTTACCCATGGAATTTGTCTGCTCTGTTACATTGTAAACTGTCCGCGCTTCCACCATCCTTACAGCATAATTTAGTAATTAGAGACACGGTAGTTACGTGGAAGGTCTTAAGACAAAAATTCAAACTTCCTTTCCGCTTCTCTCACTACCTTCCTATATGCGGAAATCCCCAGTTTCCTCAAGCCCAGGAATATGGGACATTTAGAATATGGAAAGAGAATGGCCTGGTCTATTTTAAAGATCTCATAGGACAGGACATGTCCAAGTTACCCCTACCGGCACTGCAAAGCAAATACAATATCCCGGAAGGGGCGCTCCGCCCCCTGTATTATAATCAGGCAGTGTCATATCTCAGATCATTGGTACATCAAGGTGAAGGTGTCTCGGGTTTGAATGATTTTGACAGATTGTTGTCCTTGTCCCCTCCAAATATAACTAATATACACGCCTATCTGCTGCCTTATTTTACCAAACCCTTATCAGTTTCCAATGTAAAACTATGGCAAAGAGATTTTCCTGACCCGGAAATTGTGGATGAAGTAATACAGGGTTATCTGACAGTCAGGAAATCTATTGTGAATGAGATATGGAGAGAATCGCAGTTTATGTTATTGCATAGAGCTTACAAAGTATTTAGGCCCGCACCACTAGGGGTGCAGCCAGGACAGTGGCATTTTCAATGTCCTAAATGCAACGAGGTTAAGGCCTCTCTCTCACATCGCCTATGGTTCTGCCAAAATATTGAGCAGTTTTGGCGTCAGATTGTTTCGTTTGTGTCTGATGTATCTGGACATCTCACCCAGCGCTCCCCCACTTCTTCTATTCGGTTCATGGGAAAATACCAACCAGGAAGAATTGTCTCGCTCTTCACAACGCTGGACTAATGTTTGTTTGCTGGCGGCCAGAAGAATGATTATGCGCAACTGGACTCAATCCTTACCTCCCACACTGGACCAAGTTATTACCTCCTTGAAAGCATTATTTCATACTGAGATGTTGGACGCCCGGATTCAGGGTGATGACCGTATAACTTGTTTCTGGCAACAATGGTACAAATTTATGCTATGTACTTTCACGAGTTCGGAAAGTACATCTATTCGGAACGAATTTCAATACTCAACGTGGTATGCTACAAATATTGAATTTTCTGCCACAACAACTGGTCGATGACTTTAGTATTTTTTGTATTCATTTATAAGTGTCCCCCCCCCTCCCCTGTTTTACTTTCCCTCTTTTTTGTCTTGTTCCCTTGTTGATCAATGTCCCTATGTTGTTTTTGTAAAATGATAAAAACTAATAAAAATTGGTTTGAAAAAAAAAAAACTCTACAAGGCTGGAGAAGATACACCTTTAGCAGTGAAGTTGGGAGATCTAGCAAACCTGGAATGCATCTGGTCCAGGATTGAAAACATTTGCCAACAAATAGCAAATGACTTTTAAGAAATCCATTCAGGTTTGGTGGATCATACAGCTTCACTGATGGAAGTGTATCCGCTTTGGAGAATGAAGCCTAACGATTTCAATGTGCCCAAATCCTGTGATTGCAAAACAAATCCAAATCATTACAGCTTCCACTAGGAACATGATAGATGCATAGATCATCTATCTGTTGACATTTTAACCTCCCTGGCCATAACCCTAAGTGTCTCGGGGTGAAAAAAAACATGCTGAAAGCGGTAACCCTGAGCCGCACGGGGTAGCTAAAACATTAAAAAAAACACCTACTTGGTCCCATCGGCATCCTGTCAGTCGGATCCCATCCTCTGGCCGTGTCATCTTCTTCTGATTCTCTGCTGGCGAGTGCACTGACATTCCCTGAGTGTTCCCAAGTGATGTTGGTGCGTGCGGTGGGAAACTCAAATTATTTTGTATTGGATTCAATACAAAATAACTGTATTGAATCCAATAAAAAGTAATAATATATTATACTACATATATATTATATATGCTACTGTATGGATATATTACAGGTTTCAGTAATTTTATGCACCCTTGTTTTACCAGATTTTTGTTTTTTCTTAAAATTTTATTAAATATTGGACATATTTTGGTGTGGTATGCCTATGAATTATAGGCCTACAATGTAAAATAAATTTCCATGCAAAACAATCTACCGCTTTTGGCATAAAAATACCGACATATTAACACTGCCAGGGAGGTTAAACATCACAAGTTCTTGCAAAGTAACTATTGGTTAAAAATAGAATGAATAGGTTTTTTTAAGTTTTTTAAACATGGTGTGGTTTTTTTCAAGTCTAGACCTATTTAACCTTTCAAGGAAGTTGGTAAAGTTTCAGAAAATAGATCTTTGGAAAAAAAAACTAATTTTTACCATTTTACAAAATAAACTGTAGTAATGTGAACAACATGTGTCGAGAAAACAAAAATATGTACCTTTCCCCCATCAAAATAGCTGTTTTGACTATATATTTGCTTGTACCTATGGAAAAACTACATGTTTTGACTTTATTCACTCCCACCTCCTCCACACACACACACACACACACACACACACACACACACACACACACACAGTTTGGGTCACAATGCTATGTTTAGTGGCAATTTATTGTTTGTAAAAACTTATCCCAAATAAGCATGACATTACTATATTGCCTCTTTTTTTTTTTTACAGATATCTTTGGAATATATAAATATATTTAAAAGCATTCCTACTCCACAAAAATGAGCTGAACATAATTTTGTGTGTATCTGCATATTTGTTTAGACAAAACTCAGTTTCTGCTATGTGCATTGCATTTGATTATTATAACTAGAAATGGTAATTGTATAAGAGAGTTCATTCTGGATACAATACACAAATATGAACATTACTGATAGTTGTATTGATTTTGATTCCATTATAACATGAGGTAGTATAATCTATAATTGCATTTCTCAGTGAAAACAAAGAAGGTTCTCTTCCTTGTAATGAAAATGCATATGGATGTCATTTGTATTGACAAAGGTTGTTACTTGTTAGGCTTCACTTGAATCCTCAATAAAGAACCTATCCCAAATATATTTTTTGATTGTCATATCAAGCTAGAAGGTTTTTTTGGAAATCCACAAATATTCACCAATATGGAATAACTTTGGGAACAGCTATCTGTAAGTTTATTGCAAGATCAGTTACAGAATCATCTTCATATTGATTGCTTTTATTGTTACAACATTAGCCACAAAAGCTGAACAGAATCTGGGCTAGTTTACTTAAGCAACTTGATACATTATTGCAGAACATATATGGGGTCATATGCACACATTAGTAATTTGTGAAGCTTTCTACTTACACTTATGCACATTCAAGCAATGCCACATATAGCATGTCCCTTCTGTTTCTTTATGATCTCTATAGAATGTGTTCTTCAGTGCTTTTTTGAATGCAAATACTTAAAAAAAAAAAAAAAAAAAAAAAAAAAAAAAAACATTGCTTGTTAAGTAATTTAACAGTAAATTTACAAACAACTTGTATATTATGGTAAACAGAATATGTGTACCTGATAACATGAGTGGCTTGTCGCAATCTCCAATGTGTCTTAGCTGCTAGTCTAAATCAGTCAATTAAGGAAACCTTTCACTGTAATCCAGCTGTGGCAACTTGTTTATCTCTGACTCTGACATGCTTTATGTTCAGTGCTATGTGAAACATGTTTTAGGGACTTCTGCTGCTTTTCAATAAACATATAGAGTTGTTGCAGCTCAGAGGTAAATTATTTCCTTTTTTTCATGTTTTGTATGTTATAGCTTGTTCACGTGAACAATTTTGAATGTAAAGTTATTGCTGCACAACTACAAGTAAACACAGTTGCCTCCAGTTTCATTGCCTTTTGTTCTAACTGAAAGTTTACAAGGCATTTGCACAGGCAGGTATGAATATATATCAGAAAAAAATATTACACACATATTGTTTCATTAAATGAACTTTTGTGAGGTATAATATATTAGCTTCTGCAACTATTTCTTACATGGTGTATTTTAATGCCATCAAATGTTATATACAACTTTGTCCCTAGAAGCCACATTAATATTGGTTGTCATGAAATCTTTATATTCATGAATTCCTCATAACGTAGGGATGATAGTGTTGAGATTCCTTGTGGGCAAATGCTGCAATTGTTTAGAGGATTTTAATTTTTGAGAGAGTCCCTTATCTATTAACACAACTGTGTGCCTCCAAGAGTGCAAAATTTGCACCAATATACTTTATTCCAACTCTGGTTGAAAGAACACAATATGTTTGAAAATCCATTCAGGTTCTATTCAAATGTATACATTTGGTTTTCATTTTGGATAAGTCTCTGGATATAGATATTTGGAAGACTTAAGTGAACAATGACCCTGATTCACTAAGCGAAATTGGAAGCTCGCTCGCGCATTTATTTTCATGTTTTGAAATCGGAAGCCATCGCGCAATTCAGCAACTGAATGAGCTCGCTGCTGGAGCTGCGCATCCCCGGCAGTTTTACACTGGCGGGCTTGCATTAAAAGTCACTGTTCCCCTAAAAAATCATTCTTTCTAATGGCACACATATTACCCTTAGCCCCCCAAAAAAATGTTTGTGCTGTTCAAATGTTTAAAACGTCTATATGCGTTAAAAAAAGCATATTTTAATATCATTTCTTTCCTGTTGAGAAAGAGTTAACCGAGTTCAGATCCTCTACATAGGCGCCTATATAAACGCTTACGATGCCTGATCAGAGGAGCCGCCTCGGGGTAAGTCTTGCGACTTTCCGCGGGCGAAGCCTCAGCTTTTCTAGATTTTCCCACAAAAGGCACAAGCACACACATGTTCTTGATTGCTTCTTATAGATATATGTGTGTGTGTGTGTGTGTGTGTGTGTGTGTATATATATATATATATTTGTAATTACTATAGTTATTATTATATTGTTAATAAAAAATTATTATATATATATGCATATAGAAACTACTTTTAACATTAAATCCTCCACAACTTTATTTTTTGAATTAATAGAATATCTGTTTACTGGTGTACAAATCTAAAGGATCATATCAATCAATGATAATGACATGTCCAATCGCAAAAAAAAAAAAAAACAGCCAATTTTGACAGACTGAGCAAGTGCTAATTGCAAGTGAATTTCTGTCAAATGTGCGCTTAAATTTGAGCATATATAGGGGTGTGTTTTAACTTGCTTTTTCCTTTTGTCTTTTTCTTTTCTTGGAGGGGCTGTTGTTTTGTGTGTTATCCTAATTAATCTATGTTGCTGCATTTGATACTTTGCTTACCATTTAGCATAATAGCTTCTTTTTTATTTATTTTTTTTTTTTTACTTTGAATGTTTTAATGTCCATTTTGCAATTTTGAAGTCAATGTTAATGCTATGTTATTGTTTGTGGCCATATTGTTTGCAAAATTCTGCCTTTATTACCACTTTGAAATGTTTGTCCTGCATAAATATTTTCCAATCCAGTTTTCCACCCTTGATAGGGCAAAATTGCATATTGGTTTGGTAAGTATTTTTTGAATGCAATATTTATTGGGCCATTTTGTTGTTGTTTTTTTTTCCTTGGTTTTGATGTGTTTTTATATTTTATTGTGACCTTTTAGCAAATGTTTCTTTTAAATAAAGTTGTTTCTAAAAAGTTGTTTTTTTTTTGGGGGGTTTTTTATGTGATCTTCTTTCCAATCTCCCAGGACACACAGTTTAAAAAGACAATTGTGATTGTTTTTAAGCTGTTCCTTCCTCTGAATTATTTGTAAAGCTAAACACGGCACAATTGTCCTATTTGTTTGATGCGCATAGTTGTCTCAGTTGTTTGATGCGCATAGTTGTGCGCCAAACTTCAGGAGCATGTAGCTCATAGTTGTGAGGCACGGCGGATCCGCTACGTGCGCCTGAACTGTTTTATCAGTTGAAAAATGCACTGCACTTTTGTACAGTCCTCATTAAGGTAAGTTTTTTTTTTTTTTTTTTGTGCATTTTGAATGTTTTGCTTCATATGCACTCATGTATGTATAGACATGAGTGCACATAAAGCCAAACCTGTATGTATGCATTAAGATGTGTGTACACATACATAGAAAAGAGAAATTATAAGAAGAAATAGGCAAAGAGGGCTTTTTGGACCATATTGCTTCACATTGAAAAGATTGCCTATTTCTTCCCATGATTTTGGATATCATGGGCTTGGCTACAAGCAAAATTCATGGAGGATATTGCTTCTGGTTAAAAGAAGGAATCCACCTTTATGTGCTTCCACTACCAAGCTGAGGGGAGTAAGCCAATTGTATATAGTGGGCCAAGATCTAAAATGCCATTCAAATCTGCATAAACACCCTGAAGGGATGGAAAAGCAAGAAAATGTTTGGCACAAAGTGGATTTGGCCCTGGAACTTTCATATAGTAGTACTATTTGTTTTTGTGGAAACACCTAAATAATGCATACACTCCACTATTTATCAGCATTAAGTTAAGTAACAACACAACATCTGTTCATTTCTAAGAGTGCCTGACCCTGCTTGTGAGCTTGGCAATCAATGAGCTTTGATGTTGTGCTTGGCAACCTGGACCTCCTTCCATCACCATCAGGTGTGTTAGAATGAGTATGCAACTCAGCTGGACAACTAATTCACAACCAGTTTGGACAGCAAGTGGAAGTGTGCTTGTATACAATGGGGCTAAGATCAGAAGAATCTGAAAAATTGCTAAACTGCAGAAACCTGGATTACAAACCAGGCACAAAAACATTGCAGCAACAGATGAAGCTAACAATCATGAGGATTACAAAAAATCCCCATCAATACATACCATCGAAGCAAACTTACACACACACACACACACACACACCAGTCCAGTTAAAATAGTACTAATTAAAATGCATATATATTCCATGGGTGTTTGCACAAGTGAAATCACTAAATGTTCCTTAATACATGTATTATAACATGTTTGCCTATAATCCTTTACTAAAATATTTGATTTTAGTAACGAAATTGACTGGAACGAAATTGGTAATTTGTGACTGAGGTCACAAATGTTTGTCCAAATATTTATTTACACTCATACGATTGTGTGATGACGTATTTGAAAGTGCCACTTAATATATAACCAGCTTGATAGAAATGAGTTTGCAGTGTTGCAACCAAAAGAAAAAGTAACAAGAAGTGTAACAAATGTAACTATAAAGGAAGCAAGTTTGAGATGGAGTAGAATGCAACATAAAGAAGTAACACTTAGAAAACAAAAATCAAGCATTAAAGATTCAAACTGACCTGTAAAATGGACTGGAGAACACAGAACAGCGCACAGCACCTCATCAGTGAGGTTAACATCTCCTGAATTGCGCAGCTGAAAATTATTCGCCGTATTTGTGATCTTTGCGGGGAAACCGGCAGGCGAGTTCACTAGAACTCGGGCCTGACTCGCAGTAATAGACTTCACCGTCCGGCGCGTACGTACGCACATTTCATTGATGAATCAGGC
The DNA here is from genome assembly GCF_032062135.1 of Pyxicephalus adspersus. NCBI lineage: Eukaryota > Metazoa > Chordata > Amphibia > Anura > Pyxicephalidae > Pyxicephalus > Pyxicephalus adspersus. The sequence continues at coordinate 70,086,230 of NC_092862.1, read as the reverse complement.
TGAATTACTCTAATATGTGATTCATCTCAAAGTAGAACAAGACAGAAGTGTGCTTCTTAGATCTCATTTTAGAAGGTGATGAGAAAACCAATGGGATCAAAGAAGAGCCCATAGCAAAAACATCTCCTCTACTACATGCAGTGTGTTTTCATTCTCAGCATATTAGGGAAAGAATAAATTGTACTGATACTATGATTTTTGAAAAAGAATTTACAACAGAGAACAGGTTTATTTTCTCTAAACATCTTGAGGATAGTCAGGAATAGGGTTATATATATATATCAAAAGATTAAATACTTCTTTTCTTCCACATTTAGTTCAGAATTTATAATTCTAATAAGGATTATTACACAGTACCAGTCTATTCTTAGTGAGGATCCTTGTTTAAACAATATACCTGGGTTTTACACTACAATCTACATTTCAACATGATTAGTGAAGTAAGAAATAAGACAAAAGACATAAAGATATTATTGAATATACTTAAGTCTAAACCAAGATTTTTGGATCTGAAATACTATTTGGTTTATACTCAGGTCACATCTATAGATGACACTGTACCCTCATGTAACGTGTGTAACAAAGAGTTTGTGGCCAGCAACCATGCGCAAAAGATCTTCCAAGAGCAAATGACCAATTATATCTAACTAAAAACTACAACGCATTTTAACCTGTAAAAAGCAAAGAAAGGATAAACAGACTAAGCCTTTGTGATTTACATTGTTCCCTTTTTAAACTGCAGCTATAGTTCCACAATAAAAATTATGCACAGACAGGATAACTATTGCAAAGAAACGTGAACTCCCACTTGCAAAAGGAAGGGGAAAAGACCATTAAATCCCTCATACTCAGAACCTTACCATGAACTGATTAGGGTTGGCAAATATTGTTGGTGGTATAATTCCGGTTGTCCTTATAATCGTCCCGAAAATGGCGGTTCAAATTCGGGAAGACCTCACCCAAAAAACACGGATTTCGACTTTGCGAATTCATGTTTAAAAATGTTTAGAGTTTATTTAGAGTTCATCTGAGTTCAGTTCCCACTGTCACTGGGCTGTACTTACCATTGATAGGTACAGCCCGGCGAGCTTGGGAAATTGCCGTCACAGCTGATAGGAGGCACGCAAGTGACTGTGACTGCAGATAAACTCTCAATAGAGTTTCTCCACTGGGAGTTCCTCTGGAGTTCAGTTCCCTTGGTCACTGGGCTGATAAGTACAGCCCAGTGACTGTGGAAACTTTGCTGTCCCAGCTAATTGGAGGAGGCACGCGAGTGCTTCCAGTGAGCTGTGGCTGCGGATGAACTGCTGTTCCATATGCGCTCTTGTTTTGTCAAATTCAGAACACATACTATAGTTACGCTAGGGCTGCAAGCGCAATTAGGAGAGCAATCCCCTGATTGCTTTTGCAGTTCTACACAGTCCCGAAAAAAACCTGAAACCCCCCTCCCATAGACTTTAATGGTGTTTGAATTCAGCGTTCGATCACCCAATATAATATCGGGCTATGCAATCGAATAGCTGCCGAATCGAACACTCAGTTGTTTGACCAATACTATTGGCAAATGCAGGAAGTGTTTTCAGAAAGCATTTTTTCTGTGCTTTGACCAAGTCTTTACTTTTTTACTAATTTTCTCTTTGAATAAACATACAACAATTTATAACTTTGTTAGGATTTTCAAAAATTTTACATCAACAATAGAAATTAATCAAAGTAGAATAATAAATGTATTAGCATTCAAACAAATGACCAGAATATTTCTAATCACTATATAAAAACTATAATAGAAATCATACTTCTAGACATTTTACAAGCATGAAAGGAATAAATTATTAGACTATTACCTTACATTGTTAATGCAATCAAAAATATGTCGATAAGACTTGAATAGATTCTGATTGGTATCGTGTAATCTGCTGAATTGTTTCTAGTATATTTTTAGAAATAGAGGATTGCTTTATGATGAAAATGTACACAGCTGGAGGGATTGTTTTACATGCAATGCACATGTGATCCTGGTTTGAGACCATGCATATGCAAATATAATGAAAATAAATTTTCGCCCCCATAGTTTAAGATCACACTTCCAAAAGTACTTTCTGTTTTGTCACATAATAGGTATGAATTGTAATTATAATTGCACACTTTTTAAATTTACACATGTATTTTCTTAAAATGTGAAATTATTAGGCAAATAAACATATATTGTTTATAGCTCAGTCTGTAGTGATGAGAATGTAAGAATGTTACCAGCTACTAAAACAACCAATTTTACATTTGATTGTTAATTGCATGTGCCTAACCTGCAGGGAAGTTATTGGTTAGTTCATCCACAAAAGAGGGAAGAATGTAACTTGCTGCTGTTTAGTGTGCAAAAGCCTTCTTGAGAAACTTAGGCAAGCAAAGATTTTAAGCTTCTACAGAAAAGGTTAAACTGCAAGTTTTATCTGTACACCACTGTAAATGAGACATACTGTACATGGTCTTAGCCAAAGGAGTAGTATACCATAATGTGAGTGATATTTCATTGCATTCATAAAGTAATGTGTTAGTAAACAATGAGCATAGCCATAAATTCTTCCATGTGGGTATATGTAAGTAAAGGAACTTTTTTTTTTTTTTGTTACTTTGGTCCAATAAATGTGTTTACTTTGGTAACATGAAAAGCTTAAAAATGTCCTCTGAACAAAATTCCCATGTACACTATAAACATTCCTCTAAGTAGCTTGGTAATGTCAAAACTGATTGCAAATACCATTTTCTTTTGATTTATTAACCATTTCTATCTAAAATGTCAATTATTATCATAGTTTCAGCACTACATTATTATAGAAATAAACTTTAATTTGCATTTTTAAAAAAATTGTTGTGTAATCATTTGCCAGCTTAGAAATGTATTTAAATTGTGTACAACATATTTGTTTTACTAGTTTAAGGATTTTAAAATTTTCATTTATTCACTGGTTATAGTAACACTATATATATATATATATATATATATATATATATATATATATATATATATATATATATATATATATATATATATGCAGTAATTCGGCAATCATTGAGATTGATAAAGAATGCTATACAAATGTGGCTGGTGCTTATTGTTACTTGAATTTCCCTTAGTTTGGTTCAAGGTACATTTGGCCAGCAAATTCCAAAACAGCACTGAAGTCAACACGTAAAACAAAAAAAGTGCTAAAAAATAGGGGAAGGGGATGTGTACAAAAGGAAAAAAGGATCCATGTTTGAGGCTTGGAGGACAACATAGAAAAGATTTATCTTTTTGATTATAATGTAAGGTTCCATAATCCTGTTCAGAGTTGTAGATTCATTTGGGGTTATTTATGGGACTCCCAGTAACGACATTGAAGATAAGTCAATTTTTATATCTTGGTTTGAATTCAACATCTACAGCAGCACCCCAAATTTTAATGTAAGGGATGTCAGTCAGATTAAGCTTTTTGCCTAAAGTATGGCCCCCAACTGTTTTTTGTTTTGTAAACCATATTACCCATAACTTTTTCTGCCTTCCCAATAATTCCTTATTTTTAAGTTAAGTAGGTCAAAGGTTGTTTTCATAGTAGTTTTAACCCTTGTAATTTAACAGTAGAGTTTTAGTCCTTTAGGTTTGTTGGTTAAAGGGACCACTTGCATGCTAGGTCATTGCAATCATAAATATATTTTTTTGTTATACAATAAAACCACTAGCAGGTAAATTTATTACCAATGATTGTCTCATTACAATGCAACCTGCTATTGGATAAGATAAATCAGGGAGAAATGCTGTGAAATGTTGGAAGCGGGAAATTGAGCAACATAAGGATCTCAGTGAGTTGGACAGCCATTCTGATGGCTACAAAATATATTCAAAAGCAGGGCTAATATATGGCCCTGGTCCACATCAGTACTTACCAGACACCATTCCCCCAATTAACACCCCATTCTTGCATCTCCCAGCACACAGTTGCCCCCAGGACTTACTGCTCAAAGAATGGTGTTTGGTGATAGGCTGGCAGAAGACCAGGGGCCCACAGGCTAAACAGTACAAGTTCTACAAGGCAAATCCAGAGTTTAAAGCTAAGGTCATATACAGGCAATCAGTCCACCAAACCAGAAAGTAGCACAAGCAAAGTTGGGTTCACAGGTCAGGAACAGGCAATGGTCAGCAACAGTAAATAACATGAAACACACTCCAGCACAGATACGCCCAGCTAAACGCTACAACAGGCACAGATAAGTGGGAGCAGAGCCAATGGCAGCATTGGACTAAAATCAGGAACTACTCTGCTTATTAGTCTCAGCACAATCCTTTTCAGTTGCACAGTCTCAAAGAGAAGGTTGTTGAGAAACTATTCACATCCAAAGGGAGCGGAGGACTGACCGCTATTTGCCTGACCTTCCCTGCTGCTGCAAGGGACGCCGATAGGAGAGAATAAACAGGGCACTTTTGTTCTGCGGTGGCCTACAACACGGGATCACTGGCCAGATAAATGTCTCCTAACAGCTAACTGGTAAACCAGCAACTGGGTCATATACACCCAAGGCTCATTGAAACATTGGGTGCAGTTAGAAGGAAATCTAACCCATCCAAAAAAAAAGATCTAATACAGAAAAGTTAGCTGAAAATGTAATGTTGGCTAATGATGGGCACTTGAGATTCTGAACTGGATTAGGGAGCAGTGAAAGAAGTAACCCTGATTAGAGGCATTGTTAAAAAAAAAGTCACATTTTATTGTGCATGTTTGTAGATACACTGTTTACGGTTAATAAAGAGGACAGTTAATTCTAATTGTATTACTTACAATTGTTACTGTAATTTAAAAGTTCTTTCAATGGCGGAATGACATTCAATGCCTTGTATAGGCGTTTTGCCAACCCTGGATAAACATGAAAAAAAACAACAGAAAGAAGGGTTTTAGGCAAACAATGTATTGTATCAATGATCACTTCTCATTATACAAAACAGTTATCAGTGACTGATTCTAAGTAAAGCTCAAATCCGATCAACAAACAAATAGGCCATGTAGGCACTAGACAATAATCAACTAGGCAATTTGTATAGAAGGAATGAGATATATTGTCACAAAGCGTGCCTATCCAATTGGATGAGCACATATGGGGCATGGCCGGCGGGATGAGTCCCATAGGCTTTAAGATGCATCGGCTAAAAAGCCAAAGCTCCTCTCCCCGCAAGTTGGTGGTGTGGGGGGAAACCCTGGTGTATAAAGGGAATGTGAGGATATTAAAAAAATGATTTAGGGTGTTTGATTAAAAGTGTTTCCCACAGAAAATGTAATGTACCGTATTTTTCGCCCTATAAGACGCTCCGGAATATAAGACGCACACAATTTTAAAGGAGGAAAATCTAGAAAAAAAGATTCTGAAAGATTATTCCCCTTCTGATCACTCCTGTGCCATTCATACCGGTATTCCCCTTCTGATCACTCATGTGCCATTCAAATTCCCTTTCTGATCACTCTATGCCTTTCAAATTCCCCTTCTGATCACTCTGTGCTTTTTTTCCACTGTACGGCAGTTAGGACAGGGAACAGCAGGTGGCGCTGTGCCGGCTTCTTTCGCTCTGCTTTACAGACAGGAGAAGACACACGCTGCCAGAGGAGAGAAGAGACACACGCTGCATGCAGCCAGCGAGGAGAAGAGACACACGCAGGATCGGGTGAGTATATTATTTTAATTATTTTATAACACATTTGTCGTATAGGACGCACTAACTTTCCCCCTACCCCCCCAGTTTTGGTGAAGAAAAAGTGCGTCTTATACGGCAAAAAATACGGTTTGTGTTAAAAGCTACGCTAAATGTATCGCCTCCCCTGAAGAAGCCCACATTGGGTAAAATGCGTTGAGTATACAGCCTATACGTTAGGTGACAAAATATCTGCCTTCATCTACACGTACTGCCTAGTTGATTGTTGTCTAGTGCCTACATGGCCCATTTATTTGTTGATCTGATTCAAGCTTTACTTAGAATCAGTCACTGATAACTGTTTTGTATTATGAGAAGTGATCATTAATACATTACATTGTTTGCCTAAAACCCTTCTTCCTGGTATTCTTTACAGTTATTACTGACAATAGCCGAAGAGGATCACTGTGGACAGAATCACTGTGGGCGAATTAGCAGCAAAGATGGTGGCTTCTGGAATGCAGCAGTGACAGATTCCTGGACCTATTCTCACTGCAGAGTGCCTACAAAAAGGAAAGTGTTTCCTTTAATTTTTTAAATATGATGTACATACAAATTTAAAAGCTCATCCGCAGCAATTAAAAATAGTTCTGTTTTAAATATGACACACGTGAACACATGGATTCAATAAACTTCACATTTTTAAAATGAATTTTATCTCATATATATATATATATATATATATATTACACACCCCTCTCAAGCTATATTTTCAATTAATACATTAGATTTAGAGTTCAATGTTTTACATATTCATAGCATTATGGAAAATATGTTCACTGGCACGTCTTTATTTATTTGAGTTTAAATTTAGGTTTATATTTAATACTTGTATACTTATGAGGATTACCTGTTATCCATAACCACCTGCTGCAAGATTTCTTTTTTTAAGTAGTAAAAAATCTTAATATATATGTGAAAAATAAATCATTTGTATGCACAACTTGGACATTTATTGTAATTAACTGTTTAAGAAATAGACATATAATGGGGTAGAGAATGTAACTTTTTCAATTGAGGGTATTTGTCCCCAATAGTAGAACATTTGGATATGCAGCAAGTCACTGGTCAGCCAAGGTAACATTTTTTTTCATTATCAATTTATAGTTATATTTATCAATTAACAATGCAACAGTAAATGACTTCACTTTGGGTGTTTAGATGTGTTTAGTAAAAGTATCTTTAGTGTTAAAACACAGTTTTTCAAAGGAGCTCTGAATCTTTGTGATGTGACATTTTGACATTCCCTCAAAGATTCGCTAGTGGCAATCAATTACTGCCATTGAAACACATGAACCTGGAAAATTCCCTCAAGGGAATGTTTGAGGGAAAGTCTCATTCCCTGTTTTATAAATGGGGTTTTCTATAACACCAGTTATTTTAGGGAAAGCAAATTAAATGTTTAAGCTGGCAGTGAACAAAAAGATATGCACTGCAAAGTCTCAAAAACTGGGTTGGGGCTGAGTCAAGTAGCAATTGTGGTTAGATTCAGTAATAATATCTCCTGCAGCATAGGACAAGTTGGTGAGCTGATTATAATAATTAAAAATCAATATTGAAGCACAGGCGGCTTGTTGGAGCAAACCAGAGATTCTTGCTTCAGTTTCTAAAGCTGGAGGCTGAATCAAGGAGTTCCCCAAGTCTCAAAGTTTCTAAGACACTCTGCAAAGAAAGTGATTTCTTAAATAATTATGCTCCATCAATACTCAAAATGTTACCTTAAGGTTTTGATGATTGTGGTATTGTTGGTTATAATAATATTAAGGATTCATGTTGTACTGCAAAAACATATGTGCTCAAAGCAAATTAATAATAGTAAGCCCAGACAAAATTAATAATGTGATTTCAGATAAAGTATACAAATAGTGACATAGGAAATATTGCCATGATTTTATAGAAATGCATCAAATGTTCAAGTTTCATAAAAAGGTTTCCTGGACTAAGCTATTGTATAATAATTGCAGTTTAAGACTGAGGCAATTTAAAGACTGACAGGCTAAATGGAAAATAAGTCCATGCATATTGAAATGTCTGATTCTTTAAAACCATGTAAAATATAGGTGGCCTCTAAAAAGCTCAATTTAACAATATTATTTATTTGTGTAAATTATTTTCCTGAATACATAGATTACATATACATGTATGCAAGTCTTGAACAGTTTAGATAATGATTTAAACTTTCACTTACAAATTAATTATATTTGTTCAGATGCATTACTAAAATGATTTATGATGATCACATTGTTGCAAAATTTTGTTTACATGCACATATCAAAATGACATCTTAATTAACATAACTATGCTAAATAGTTTTGTTTTAGTTTAGTTAAAGGTAACGCTGTCAACATTTTTTTTAAATTATGACAATTTTCTTTTTATTTCTTAAAAAATATATTTTAATTTTGTAACCACTATTTTCTCAAAACCAAACTAGCCGTACAAATAAAAAGGCATATTTCAAAAGCAATGAATGTGACATTCAACAAAAAATAACTGTAATTAGAAACATGCATCAGAGAAATTAAGTTAAAGTGAACGATTCGCCAACTGTGAATTTTACATTTTTTGATTTATAAATATGTGCGTAGAGGTGGCTTTCAATACTTTTAACCCTATTTAAAAACCTTGCATTTCTGCATCCCTGGTAATTTAGATTAACACTGGACAGTATGGTATATGTGGCACAATCACAATTATAACCCAGTGTAGATTATTTTCTTACACATCCTGGTCTTCGGAGATGCTCCTAGTACCAATGTGGATACTGAGCATATTTGGAAAACCATTACTTCTAAAATTTAAGTCCCTTAAACTCCAAAACATGTAGGACTCTACAGATATCTATTAATCCAGCTTGGCCTCACCCTCTTAAACAAGACTCTGCTGCTTACATATATACAGCTTAATACATCCCTACACCTCATAGGGCTCTTTTTTTCTTAATGTATCAATGTGTTGTTGTATATTGCTTTTAATATGTATATTACTCTTGCTTGTACTTGTATGTATTCATAGTATGTAATTGTAAAGCACCATGGAAGATGCTAGCACAATATCAATTAATAATAAAAAGAAAATGTTTTAATCTTGAGCACCACATGTGTTAATGTACACAAACAGACCCATAGCTGTACAAAGATAAGTGAAACAAATACTGTGTACACACAATACTGAAAAACATGCCTTAATTAAAATTGCATGTTAAAAAAAACAGTAAAAATTTGTTGTGTGTCTTAAAATTAAACACTATCTGCATTATCATGCACAATTTTCAATAATAAACACATTGTTCAATGGACACAAGCATGTCATTATCATGACACTTCATGTTAATCTTGTTTATTGCATGTTTTTATGATTATTATTAAGTGCCACTTCCATACACAATGGGCCTGATTTGTTAAGGCTGTCAAAGACTGGAGGAGATAGATTATCATTGGTGAACCTAGATGATCTAGCACACCATCTAGCAGACAAATTTCTTAAACATCATGCTATTAGTTGGCAAATATTTTAAATCCTGGACCAGTTCCATTCCAAGTTTGCTGGATCACTCAATTTCTCCATGATAATCTATCTTCTCCAGTCTTGGAGATCTTTAATAAACCAGGCCCAATGTGTTTGAACTTTATTCTCTTGCTACAATAAAAAAATACCATTTACATTTGTGTCCTTATTGTCTAGTTGAGCTGAAGAGTTATTCTATAATAATGATGACATTTTTCTTCAAATTAGTTGTGTCTGCCTAATAGGTTGTTATCTGAGAATGCTAATATGTTAATTATCATGACATGAAAGTATGGTTATCTAGGTTTACAACTGAAAGATCATGCTGTACATGATATGGTCCTTACTGAAGCACTCTTTAACCTGTTCTGTATATTACAGTCTATACCACTGCACTCTATATTCTGTGGTATAAAATAAATAGTGTTTACAACTGCATTTTATAAACTTTGTTAAGTAGTCCTCTTTAGTAGTAGTTCTCTTTTAAAATAGGAATAGACTAAATGGTTGAAAAATCATTGATTGGTGTTGATTGGTTGAAAAAAAAAACAGAGCTTGTTTGGCTTGTAGAGGTTTTGGACATGTTTCCTTTGCCCTGTAATGTCTGTGGCACAGTATTTAAAGCAGAACTAAATAAAAAAAAAAAACATGCTTACCTTTTATCCTGCAGATCTGTCGTCATCCCAGTAATCACCTTCGGCCCGGCGCAGAGGAAGGGCCAAGAGCCGACCTCTTCCTCTCTCTATAATTCCAGGTTCTTCTTCCTTTGTCACCTGATCTAGCACTGTACAGGCGCAAAGATCGGGCAACATAGTTGTGGGGAAAAAAACTCTGATCTCACTGCGCACTGTAAAAGGGCTCCTCGGGGGCATGGCAAAGAATAGGGCATGCATAGAAGGGACAGCTAGGAGCCTTTAATAAAAGCTCTTAAAGTAAAAGGGTGTTGCACTCAAAAAAATACAATTTCTACTTTAAATAAAAAGGTTGGCTACCCTATGTAAAGTAAAAATTTTGAGTTTATGTCCGCTTTAAGGCAAAAAAAAAATGAGGGTACAAGAACTGTGTGCACTGTATATTGTAAGCAGGCTTTTTTTTTTTTACCCATGCCCCTTTAAGTGTCAGCATACTGTAGATATGCTACTTTGTCTCCTAGATGTGCCCAAGGGTTGCCAAAGTATCTCACAATAATAAAAACATCCATGGCAGTGCGCAAAGTATCTTACAATCATAGAAACATCCATGACAGTACCCAAATTATCCAACAATCATAGAAACATCCATGACAGTGGCCTGTTTACTTTAAGATTATATTTCCAGCATTTTATTTTCCAGGTGGCATTTGTATGCTTACCTTAAAATTCCTAATAAATACAATTTTGTTCCCTGTCTTTTCTTTATAGTAGACTCAATAAATAACATTATCAGACCAAACGTGTCTAAAACTTGTTAGTTTTTGCTAATTTTGCTTGTAGCGTAAAATTGTATTTGGCAGATGCATGATGGCATGCTTGTATGCATGTGACCTTTTCATAATGCTGTACTTTTGACCCAAAGTGATTGATTTTTTTCCTCCTCTTGTTTAAAATGTATGAATGTGATATTTTACAGAGTTTATTAAATGACTTGCACAATATGTTGACATCTTAGAGCATAAACTCTTCAAAGCAGAGTTACTTTTATTCTCATTATTCTTCTCTTACAAGTTATTACACTAATGTTTTGCCATTTAAAACTACAGTTGAAAGTTTTGACAATTTTTATGATTTACACTACCTAACCTTTAGAAATACTGTAACATTTTCAATCTCCACACAACACGTGTTGTTTATGTTGCAGTAGAGACTTCAGTTTCCCATTTAGTTTAATTATTCTCTCTTATTTCCTGCTCATTTTCCTTTAGATATGTCAGAATGTGCAATGCTTAGAATTGTCAGGTTCATTTGCTTTAAAAGTCAGTGAAGTTTCAAGCAGTGGACTTAACTTTTTCAATGTCATAAAAGAAGTCTTGCTAGACAGGCTGTGACAGCCTATAATAATGATTGAAGAAAATAAACAACCTCAAGTATCTCATTTTGCAGAAGGTTTTTGCAGAAATTTTGCCAAATCAGGATTTTAATGTTAACCTAGTAAATAGGAGATGATATAAAGAAATATGTATCTCTGCCTGGTTCTAATACCTAAATATGTTTTCCAGACAAAATGCAAGGTACAGGATGAAAGCAAGCTTTTAATATATAAAAGTTCATCTATTTCCAACAATGAAATTCTCTTATTTAAATATACAGCAGAAGAATTTGTGATGCTTCTGTTTTACAAGTGAAAAAAAAATACCTGTTGGTTATTTTAGAAAATAGTAATTTTTAGAAAAGCCCAGTGCACATTTCCAATGTTGTCTTAAGAAGAGTAATCATTCCTCCTAGTCTTAATTTTATTTTATGGTTAGGTATATGAATTTTATTACTTTGGCAACAGCAAACTGGGAGGCGTTGACAACAGTCAGTTCACAAATATGTCTCCGGTAGCTCAGATGTTCACATTCTTCATTCCATGGCCTATGCCCACTCACCTAAAAAAAATAACAACACTCACAGATGTGGGTCATATGGCCATAATGGCTATTCTTATCCAATGAACCACTAACACAGACATTCTATTGGTATAACATTAATGCACAAAATATATAACAAAATAGGTACTAAAAGAGTGAGACCTACTCCAAACGCCTTGCACATGTCACCTCAAGAAGCAGTTTTAGTGATTACTATAGATTGCTAAAAAAAAAAGCTGGATGCCTTTCCAGAGCGTCAGCGAGTGATCAGGAAGAAATCATTTTTTTCTTCTGTTGGAGCAAAGTGAACCAGGGTTTTAAAAGAGGTTGTTTTGCCTTCCTTTGTATCGGTTAAATGTCTATAGGGTTTTAGTGGGATATGTTTATTTCCCTAGTGGTTAAACTAGATAGACTTATGTCTTTTTTTTTTCAACCTAACTATGTAACATAATTGTTATGAATAATATACTTTTTGCTTTAGAAAAGATTTATTTCTCCATAGTAATCTGACTATAACAAAAACATATTTTCAAATAATTGTTTTCCAGAGCAGCTTTGTTTATGGTTAATTTTTTATACAGGCTGTACATGTTGTCTTATACAGTTCTCATTTCAGTCACTTTGACATATAGGACTGCTACATTTTATACTGATGAAATGCCTGCATCAGAGAAAGAAAAGTACATGTATATAACAAGATAACCTCAAACAACCTCATTTAATAGCAGTAGATATCCCAACCGATGTGTAGAATGAGACTATTGACAATTTTACTGCTGTTGTTGCTAAATCTATATAGCTTCCTTCTCATATTGGGACCCCGGAATCTGACTGGTCAAAAAAGCAGGCGGCAGCGAATGTCCATTGCCTGTCTATTGACCAAAAGTAAGGTTGAAATCTTCCCCCAATATGCCAATATGATGGTACCCTAGGGGCCTTTGTCATTAAATCCTTCCACTGCTCTTGTCCCACCTGCCCATTTAAAGAAGCCATTAAAACACAAATTTACAAACCCATTTTCTTCTGTCTCTAAAGCCCTTACTACTTATCAACCACTTTGTATGTCCCTCCTGTTTTGTACTAATGTCATTCACCTCCTAGTTTGTAAAATGTGTTTTTATTGAAACTTTGCAATCAGAGGGCTTTATCTGGGATATGTCTATTTCCTTGGTGGTTTACCTAGATGAGTTATGTCTTTTTTCAACCTATGTAACTATCTAACATACCTGTTACTAATTAGCCACCATTCTGTATCCCCCCCTACTATTGTGTACTACTGACCTCCATCTCTTAGTTTGTAAATTTTGTTTTTTTAATAAAATCTTTCAAACACATAAAACACATTTACAATATATACATAATAGAAAAAATGTTATCAGGCTTTTATGCCAAACTTAAATCTCATTATCACCGACCACATGCCAAAAAAAAAAAACAATAATTAAAAAATCCTATCTAACATTTACATTTTTCCATTTATAATTCAGTAATCCAATGACAAGTCCTTTATTGGTTTTAAAAAGAACTGCAACACTGCTTTAAGGCTCATCCGCAAGAGACCAGAAAGAAGGTCCGCACCTAAACTCCCATTTTGCCAAATAGATATCATCCAGAGAAATAAGCTGGGTCTCCAACACTCCAACAAAAAAAAAAAAAAAAATCTCTGCATCAAACTCAAGACAAAATAAGTCTGAGTATCCGAGTGATTACAGAGTGATTACAAACTTGACGCTGGTGACAATAATAGTCACCATCTTCAATAGACAGACACAGAAGGGAGTGGAAACTCACCTTGCCACACAAATTACATATCAGTAAGTTACAATCCTTGGCCAGGTGCCCCATTTCAGTGCAGAACACAGCAAAGTGCCCCTTCTTATCACAGTGGCACAACTTTGGCTGCCCTGGGTAAAATCACACAATACATTCATGTGTTTTAAAGGCAGAAAAAAAGATATGCTCCACTACATTGCCCAGCGCTCTAAGTCTCACATGTGCACACGTCCAAATCTCCTGCTCATCCAATACCTTTCTTAGTGGTATTAAGACCTCCCCAAATCTACCCTGCCACAAAGTCAGGTCAACCGAGGGTATGGATTCATTTCTTACAAGAATGGTGACTACTTCATTTAAAGGCTGCCTGGAATCACTTCTGGGGAAAATACCTTTCCAATCTGTTGTGTTCATAAAGGAGGCGTTATATCTTTCCAAAATAAATCTAAACGCTTCATAAAGTACAAATCATATTCTCATGTACCAACAGGGCTTATGAAAGCAAATATGTAAAAAAAAAACAACTTCAAAATAAAAAAATTAAAAATTCCCCACTTGTTATAGCTGCATATGAGGATTTTTTGGCACAACTCCAGAAACATCCATAACAGCACAGTCTTTTGTATTAGCAACATAATAATTTATATTAGCAGCGATATCAGTATGACAGATGAAGATATTATTGCAGGCTTTGTAGGACCACTTCACACAGCAGAACAGTTCTCGGATGTTTCACACACTCCGACAACCTTATCAGTGCAAACCTTGTTTGATACCTGCTGTCTATGACTAGATTCACAAATCGCTACTCCTGCCTCACCAATCCCCTGCACTACACCTGCCGTAGTTGCAGACCACCTATGGCTGAAACTGACCATGGTTGAAACTGTGCTACAGCACTTTGTATTCTACTTGTTGTAATTTGGCCACAGTCCTGTGCATCCATGTCAAAGACAAACTTGTCCTGTCTCAAGATGATTCCTCCTTGCTAGCTGTACTCCAATCTCCCAACATTTTTTGCTGCACTGCTCACCGGGTCCTGTTGGTTTGTCTCAGGGGAAGTCTCCTCCACAGCCTCTAGTTCACTGATCAGTCCACCATCTTGGCTGCTGCTCAGCTGCTCGAACCTTTGCCATTCACAAACTTCTCACTGAAGGGGCAGATTCTTTCCTTTAATTCTTTTATAAAATATTTTTTTCCTAATATTTCTTTTTCTAGCTCCTGCAGCTCAGCTTTCATGGCTTTCCTCTTATTGATGTCTGTCATGGATTTTTCGCCTTTCCTTGTAGCCCATCTGCAAAGCCCCCAACCTCTTCAGCTTTATTTCAGCTTAGCCAGTCCGAAACTATCTTAGTGAAAGCCTCTAAAGACGACCCAGGGCTCATAGGCAAGCCTTTATTAGAAACATTGGATTCCCCTTCAGACTCCCAGTAGGGGGAGCTGCCTCTAACATGTGCCAAAAGTGTAGCCATAATCCAAGCACTGACATGGGACTTCTGGTTCTCAACAGAGCTTCCACACACATCTGCACAGTAGTTCACCTGTTCAGAGATTAAAAGATCTAATGGGGAAGGTCCTCTCCTCCTCCTGTGTCATTGTTTGTATCTGCTTGTCATTTGCGACCCATATTTAATATACAGAGCTCCGTAATATGTTGGCGCTTTAAAAATACTGGTTATGATGTATAAGACTTATATATATTGTTATATCTGTTTCTGTTCTCAGCGTTTTCATTTCACAGAAATCTGAAGCAAGGATTTAAAACTTTTTTTGACGGATCGCTAAGTCAAGAGTCAAAATGTTTGCCGTATGTGAGCTGCATGTTTCAGATGCTCACAGGTAGAAGACCAGATACTATTAAATGTAACTATCTAGGGCCAGGCTCAGGGTCCAGTAGCTGAAACAGCGAGCATACTCGCAATCCAGGATCTATGCACAAGCAGCGGTGGCAGGGATGGAGCAAAAACACAAACGTAGTCAAAGCATGAGCCAAAGTCGGTAGCCAACGGTGTCAGTAGGAGACAAAGAGCAAGGAAGAGTCATCGTTTAATCAGCAGCCAAGGGTCGGTACACAGGAAGCAGTTCGGAGAGCGCAATGTAGTAAGCAGTAAGAGCAAGACATTGGCAAAGCACAATAATCTGGCAAACAGGAAGTTCAGAGACATGACTTATATAGGAAGTTCATAGGAGAGGCAAGGAGTTTAAGGTTCAGCAAGAAACTAGGTCTCCAGGTATCTTTGTTTAAGGGATCCAACAGGGTGAAAAAGGTAGAACCTCAAGTGGCGCAGTAGACAGAGCTACAGCCAGACAATGAAGCTTCCCTGGGTTTGGATTCTGACATTAAACTACCTTTGCAGGGCACTGAGTGCAGGTACATCTGCAAAGCAGGGTATAGGATCCGGGAGACGAGGGTGTTTGTCATGGACAAACGTAGAATGGGGATTCTTAGGTGCTGGTGCTAACATGATTGTTATGAGCAAACTCAGCCCATGGTAGCAGTGTTACCCAATTGTCATGGTGGGCAGATACAAGGGCTCGAAGATATTGGTCCAAGGCCTGATTAACTCTCCCTGTCCATCCAGTATTCTGTGGGTGATAGGCTGAGGAGAACTCTGCAGAGATGTCCAGGGATTTGCAAAAGCCTTTCCAAAATGGGAGGTAAATTGCACCCCAAGATCCAATACTGAATGTGTGGGCATGCCGTGAAGCCTAACAATTTCATGGATGAAAACTGGTACCAATGCAGCTGCTGATGGTAAGGCAGGAAGAGGTACAATATGGGCCATTTTGGAAAATCAATCCACGGCCACCCAAATGACCGTATCAGAAGCCATCAGAAGGTGGAAGATCTGTAATAAAATCCATAGACAGGTGACACCGAGGCTCCTTAGAAATGGGCAGAGGAAGAAGTGGTTCTGCTGGGGCACAGGTAGATGACTTGGTGTGAGCACAGACAGCACAGGCGTTTACCTAGTTAGTCACATCCTTACGAAGGTTGTGCCACCAGTAGAGACGGGAGAGAAAAATGTATGTTCTGCGAACACCCGGGTGACCAGAAAGTTTTGACTCGTGCCCAATGTAATATTTTGGAGCAGAGTTCAGGAGGCACCAAGGTTTTTCCAGGAGGGATAGCAGATTCCTGGATAGAGGTCAAGGCTAGGATGCAGGCTGAAGGTATGATAAACTCTGGCTCTGCAACAGTCTTGGAATCCTGTGGATCAAATGATCGCAAAAGTGCATCTACAAAATAAAAACTAGAATTGAATGATGTTGGCCTGCTGGGGGTTGAGACAGTGAGCAGACTGCAGATACTGAAGGTTTTTATGATCAGTACAAATAGTGATCTTGTAAGGGGAACCCTCCAAAAGGTAACGCCATTCTTACAAAGCTAACATGATAGCTAGGAGTTCTCTGTCTCCAATGAAATAATTCTTTTCTGCAGGGGAAAACTTCTTAGAAAAGAATGCACATTGACGTCTTGCTCCAGTGGGGGTCTGAAAGAGGATAGCTCCAACTCCAACAGAGGAGGCGTCAACCTCTATGGAGAAGGGCTTGGTGACATCTGGCCTAACCAGAGCTGGGCCAGAAAGAAAGGCTTGTTTTAAAGTATGAAAAACCTCAATAGGCTCAGAGGGCTAGTTCCTAGCATCAGCATCCTTTCGGCTCAGTGCCATGATGGGAGCTACAAGCGTGGAGTAGTTTTTAATAAATTGTCGGTAGTAATTGGAAATTCCCAGGAAGCGCTGAGTAGCCTTAGGGGTGCAGGGTAATGGCTGGTCAGAAATGGCTGCAACTTTCTCAGGATCCATGGAGAGGCCCTCTGTGGACACAACGTAGCCCAGGAAGGGCACCTGAGGGAGTTCAAACAAGCACTTCTCAGCCTTTGTATACAGTCCGTTGTCTCAGAGACATTGTAGGACTAAACGGACATGTTGTCTGTGAGTGGGCCAGTCAGGGGAAAAAAATCAGGATGTCATCCAAGTAAACTACAACACAGATGCTCCTCAAAGGTCTAGCTTAGTGAAGATCTGTGCGCCCTGAAGGCGGTCAAAGAGCTCAGTGATGAGAGGCAGCAGGTAGTGTTTTTTTATGGTAATGGAATTGAGGCAGCAGTAATCTATACAAGTTTGAAGTGTCCCATCTTTCTTCTGTACAAAGAGGAACCCTGTGCAGGAGAAGGGGACTTGCATATAAACCCCCTCTGCGAATTCTCCTTGATGTATTCTGTCATACCCTTGGTTTCTGGGAGACTGAGGGAGTACACCCGACTTCTGCAATGTGTGGAATTTCAAAATGAGGTCTATTGCACAGCTGTAGAGCCTGTGGGGAGGTAGCTGCTCAGCTTTGTGCTTAGACAAGACATCCTGGAAATCTATATACTGACTTGAAATGGACAGAGCAGGAGTGGAAAAAGCAAGAGGCCTGATAGGTGTGAGCTTGGCCAGGCATGTTGAGTGACATGAGGGACCCCAAGCCAATACCTTGGGAGTGGACTAATCAAGCACAGGAGAATGCTGTTGAAGCCATCGGAGTCCCAGAATGACTGCAGAGCTGGCCTGAGGGAGAACAAGAAAACTGATGGTCTTGTGGTGATGCACACCTACAGACATTTGTTTAGGTCTGGCCCGGAAGCGGATGAGTCCACATGACAGAGGAGATAGCGGCTCTATAGGCCAAGCACATTCCCTGACAAGGGTAGCAGAGATTAAATTTCTAGCTGCTCCAGAGTCAAGTAAGTCCTCAAGGGCAAGTGTGGAATTGTTGTGGCAAAGCTGGATGGGTATGGAGGGATGCTGATTGGAAGGAAGTAAAGAGTAACCTAGCATGCCCCCCCTCAGAGCATGCTAGGCACTGAAGTTTCCTGGCCTCTGTGGGCAAGATTTGGTAAGTGTTTCTTCTGTCTCCAAAAGAAGGCAGAGGCAGAGACCAGAAGACAGATGCCGGGATCATTCCTCTGGAGATTTACTTGATTGACCTAACTGCAAAGGTTCTTCAGAGACAGGAGGAACAGGGGAGGCTGGAGTTTGCAGAGGCCTGAATGGATGGTGCCAGTCACGAAACAAAGGCCTTGTGTGGGCGTGATTTTACCTGGAAACGCTCTTGGAAGCGAAAGTCTATCTGGATTGCCAAGGAGATCAGATCATCCAGAGACGAGGGAATCTCCCCACCAGCCAACTCATCCTTCATGTTGTCAGAAAGGTCTTGCCAGAGGGTAGGAGGCAGGAGGATGGCAGGAGGCTGGGCCTGGCTGCTGGTACAGCCGGTGCAATGGGAGAAACAAGCAGTTGATCAAGGGGAGCAGTAAGTGCATGAAGCTGGTGAAGCAGGTGGATTTGGATAGCTTCCTGGGTGTCAAGCCTCTGGGAGAGTAAATAGTTGGGGCCTGCTGAGACTCGGGTGGGTGTAGTAATGGTTCATGCAAAGTGTCACGCACCGAGAAACAAGGACCCCTGGGGGGGGGGGCGCTTACGGCTTGCATGGATGTGGTGTTAGCCCTGAGAAGGTCCAAGGCACAGAGTCTAAGCAGTAACCAGGTCTTCTCCAGAGCCTCTAATGGTGAGGATGTTGTGCCACTGGTTACTGCCAGGTTGCCGTTCTTGGGCAAGGCGGGCAAAACACTGTACCATCATAACGCAGAAGGATAGTCGAGGCAGGCAGCAAGCAAAAGAGGTCAGGTCAGACTCCAAGAGTCAATTCCCAGGGATCCAGGAGACAGACACCAGTCACACAGGGGCCACTGTAGGCACAGGGAACACAGAAGACACTGGAAGCAACAGGAGGCACAGATGACTCAGGAATACCCACAGACAGACAGGAACACTGGATCAGCACAAGGAAGTTGGTTGGGAACCAGCAGACTGGACAACGAGGGGTTAACGCAGAAGCTGGACAGAGGAAACACTGAATTAGGCACCAGGTCAACAGGAACTAGCTCAACAGAACTAGGGGCTCGGCACAATGGATACACGCTGCACGAACACTGAGTGAAGTGTCTGAGCTAGCTAAATAGCCAGGGGGCTATTAAGAGGCTACTTTCTGATTGGCCAGCGGATTGAGCGAAACTGATAAAGCTTGGGATCAGAGGCACGCCCTGAATCAGAACTGTCCGCATGCGCAGGAGAGAGATGCCTGTGCTTTAGCGAGGAAGAGGTACGTGTGACACTATACATGTATCCCTATCTCTCAGCTGCCCATTTTATTTGTAACCTAGTTCTCTCTAACCAGAGACTCATTGTGAATCTCTAAGTTAGATTCTCGACTCACATTTACCTTGGGATGGTGTTTCAGTGGTTTGTATCTTTGTTCTTAAATTTCATTAACCTCTTAGTAAGCCATATGGCAGCGTTTAAGGGGATTTGTTGTGATGTTGTTTTTTCCATAAGTAGTACATACTTTATTCAATAAAATTTTGATAGCACATGGAGGTGAGGATTTTCCTAGTGGGGTGATTTACTTTTGTTTGGGTTTCATTAATAACTTATCAACACTTATCTTGTTTATCTACAAGGTTGTAAACAACTTTTAAGAACTTAATACAAGAAAGATAAAAGTTGCAATTGCAAAATACTATTCTACAGTATAGTGTGTGGAATGCTATGACAATCCAATATATCATTCAAACCCCAATGTTACAAACAATCTATTATTCTCTGATGATTTATAACCTTACCTTTAAAATTCAACAACAGTTTTAGTTTCTGTTATTCAATACTTTACACTTTTAACAGATGATTTAATGCTATGTAAAAAATTAGGCAGTGTAGATACAGGTTAAGGCTTACTATATTGTTTATGTAGTAAAAAAAGGAAAATAAAAATACTTTTAGGCTGCTGTGATAGCCAATATATAGTTTAATAATTTCCTGTCGATCCACAAGTTTGCTTTTTAAATGTTTCCAATGTCAACTCATTTACAGAAAAATTATTTTCAAATCAGATGTAATAAATTATGAACATTATACCTCTTTCCATTCAATATATAAACTTGCTCAAACTACTGTAATAATAAAAATATATCACATTTTCAATTTAATTAAACTTCTAAACCAAACTACAATATCTATCTAATTGTTTTCTTTATCATTTTGGGTCTTGTATGGACCCCTGATTAAGCCACATAAATATTACATTTTTCTCATTAAATAAAATTTTCTCTTGCAGTATTGATGACCAGATTATTGTAGGTGGGTAGTCTGGTGAACATGTACTTGAAATGTACTTTGCAGATCTGATTTTCTAATGTGGATCATTAACTTAAGTTTTAGGTACCACTTACAAATGTTGTATTTTGGTGTCTAGGCATATAGCTGTCATGGTGCTGCAAGGCAAGATGGTAGACCCCCTGTGTCACCAACCCAGTGGGTGGAGACGTACATGGGGCGCAGGGACTAAGCAGTAGCTCAGTCTTCACTAGAGCCTCTGGAGGTGAGGTTGTTGCGCTGCAGGCAACTGCCAGGTTGTGGCCCCCGTGCATGCAGAGGCAGGTGACTGCTGACAGGCATCCCCTGGTCCTGCAGGGATCTGTGACAATAGCCTTTTAGTTGTGTATCTGAATTGTAAGGCCATCCTACTTGTTACTGCAATGCTCAGAACATTTGGAGTGAGATTTAGTGATCTCACTACTGTGTTATTGTATTGATTGATGCTCTAACATGTAAGCAAAGCAATATCAACAAGGTAGTGTGCTGAAAAAAGAACTGACCAATGTGGATTTTTGAGGAGAATAGGACTGATTCCTTCAAGCTATTTTTATGGCGTGGACAAGCAATAACTTGTATAGGTTTTTTAGTAACTATGTATAACCAAGTTCTCTAGTAACAAGAGGTATGTTAAAGTAGACTCCTCAAATGTGCCTTTTATACTCCCTTAAGTTTTTCCTAATAAATATATTTGTATTCCAAATAAATTCCAAGTCACCAAATTATTTTTCACCATTCTGTTGCCTCAAGTCAGGCCTCATACTGCCGTCTTCTTCCTGGTCTCTTCCACACTTTTTCAAAATGTGTGTGTATAACTGTCATTTTTAACATATAGAATATTGACACAAGGGGGAATAAAACAATGGATGCAAAATGTACATATGTAATGTAGTTTTAATGAACAACCTGGTCCCAAACCTCTAGTAGCCCCAAAATATTATTCTTTCATTTCCGACAACATTTTATTTAGAGTATAATTTTTTTGCAGCATGAGTTTTTATAAAAAGCAGTTCAACATAGATTCCTGTGCTGGTTCACTCATGGTGAGCACAAGTTATAAATACATAGTCTGATGCAGAAACTAGTTTCAAGTCATTAAATGATTGCATATCACCATAGGGAGCTATTTGACTGATGGTATTATTACCAAAACTGGGCTATAAATGCAGATTTGGAATAAAGGTAAGAACTGCAGAAGTGAAGGATTATTTTACAACTAAGTCAAGAAGATGCTCTGGTTAGAGTGTAATAACTATTCCCTTGCAAACTTCTAGACTTAAATGGTCATTTGCCTCATATGTGTAACTGAGAATTTATTACCTAAATCTATGAACACCATTTTGCTGAAATACCTATCTGTTCTAAATGTGAAAAGAATGAAAGATGGGAAATACTGTAGGCATCTGCTAAACAGCATGTATGTGTATAAGGATATACAGTAATGCTATCGGGCAGGCAGCGTTTCTGATCTTGTCTTGGTTATTGTGACAACCATTCATACCATGTCACTGCATTTGAAATAGTTTTGGGAAGATGTCCATTGTGTTTGCTCTGGTTTAATAATCTGGGATCAAACTTTGATTGTTACTGACTGAATACACAATATTATTATAAAGAAATGTTTTGGAAAATATGATCTACAGTCTCTATAATCTAATTATGAGGTGAGTATATTTTGCAATTTTGGTCAGTAGCAATCACAAATGAAAACACAGTAGCTCCATATTAAACAGCCAGAGGGCTGCCAGGAGCAAATGTGCAAATGCTGATGGTTGATCACACTTCTTTTAATGTTGAAATATGCTCCGAGTATCCCATTCACTTGTGAACATGTGTGCAGATTGAATATGATTAGCTTTGCTTGTTTCCATACTTCAATTTCTGCTAAGAATATATCAGACTAAACCTAATTGAGTTGTATGAAATGCAATGAGAGAAAAAAAAATAAGAAAGTTAATCTTCCTTTCTTTTTATGGCTGTGCCAACCCCTTTAAGATCATATAATAATTAGGTAAAAGATCGACAATAGACAGGGTTTTAGGGTTTAGGGTTTTTTTTAGTTGCAAATTTTTTAAGCAATAGTTCGTTTCACTAAGACGACAATTTTATATTTAAAGAGAATATCAGGAATCACGACACAAGGCGTATCCAATACTTCCAAGAAGTTCGGTAGATTACATATATTACAGTGTTGTAAGTATATCTAGAAGTGTTATAAGACACTGGTTTACTAAACTTTGTAAGATGGCTGACTGAAAACTGACTAACATGAGAAGACAGGGAGAACCTAACTGAATCTCTACTAACTAGTCACAAATAGGAGGAGAATAAGAGAGGAACATACCAAATACAAATAAACAATGAAAACCAGCACACCATTGCTTAGAAATTTGTAACTAATGTTCTTTGTTTATTACACTATGCCAAAAAACCCTGTCTGTGTATTGTCTATTTTTACCTAATTAATATATGCTTACTTGTTATGGTAACCATTTTAACCAATAATTAGTCACCTGAATCAATAATATTTGTTGCAATTGTATCCTGCACAGGAATGGCACATATTATTTTTTTTCTTTTTGGACTGTTTTCAGTTTATATGATTTTTTTTACATTTTATTGAGTAAATGGTCCTGATTTAATAAATCTCTCAAAGGCTGGAGAGGATTTACTTTCATCAGTAATGCTGGGTGATCCATAGTTACATAGTAAGTCAGGTTTAAAAATGACATACTGTAAGTCTATCAGGTTTAAGCTGGAATGGATTTCTTCAGTCATATATTATTTACAAACTGTTTAGTACATTTACTAACAAGATCTGTATCTTACACGTTTTTATTTGTTTGTCATGTGCAGAATGACCTGTATCTTTATTCTTTCAGAGCACTCAGCTGCTTGCTCTTCTCTTTTCATTTGGTACTGACTTATTTATAGCACATTACAGCAAAAAAACAACTTTTTTTAGAGGCCTTTGCATACAGCAACAATAATCTGGAAGCAAGTAGAATTGTTTTCTAGTATTTCATGTTAACAACTAAACATACTTACCCTATTAAAAAGTGTATATTTGACATATAACAGAACTACGATTGCACCAGCTATCCCCCTATAGATACTCTCAGATTTTACTACTGTTTACTGACACTAACTCATTATTTTAAATTGGTATCTTGTTGTTTATATGTTTTAGGCCTTTGGATTGACTATTCGATTATGTCAATTTTAGGAATATATATTCATAATTAAGGATTAAACCATCTAGCAGCCGTTTTGTTATATATGACCATGTTTCTTAGTATAGCAATGTTACAATACTCTTTATTTAACTGTTACTAACATAATTTACCTAAATAAAAACATTTTACAGCCTACAGTTTTAGTCTGACTTCACCATATAAAAATCCATTATTTGATATACTAACTTTGAAAAAATGTGTTGGAAATAAACCAAACTTAAATGATTGGTATTTACAATATAATAAATATTTTTATACAGTATGAGAACAATAACATTTTAAAACAACAAGGACTTTTTAAAATATGTAGACACTGCTTATTTTTCTTTTTTTGTTTATTTTATTGTTTTATTTTTGAATATTTTGTTTACATGATTTATGTACTCAAGTTCAAATATTCTTTGTTTCATGCTCTTTTACTTGAAAAAAAAAAAACAATAAAAATGTATTGAAACAGAAAATCTATAGGCACTGTTCCCAAACTAAAGGTAACGGGTAGGATTTTCTACTACTTTTTTAAAGCTACATTAAGTTATGCTGTAAGTCATTGGTATTCAAAAACTCTGTTAAACAAATTATGCAATTTTAGGAACACTTAAGGAAATACACAAACGCGAGAGAGGAAGCGAGAGAGAGCTAGAGAGAAAGGCCCTGATTTTATAAAGCTCTCCAAGACTGGAGAGAATAGACTTTCACCAGTGAAGCTGGGTAATTCAACAAACCTGGGATGGATCTGGTACAGGATTCAAAGCATTTGCTAGCAAATAGCAAACGACATTGAAGAAATCCATTCCAGGTTTGCTGGACCACCTAGCTTCACTGGTGAAAGTGTATTCTCTCCAGCCTTGGAGAGCTTTATTAAATCAGGCCCAAAGGGAGAAAGAGAGAGAGGCATATTTAGTTTGGTGACACTCTCTAGACTGCTTTGGCCTAAAAAAGAAGCAGATAAAAAAATGCTTAAAAGTATTAAAATATAGAATAAAAACATACTGCTTTTGAGGGCCTACAATTGGACATAAAATCAATTTTAGGTTGATATCCTGCAGTTACTTACACTCTAGAAAATGTAAAATACTTTATTTGGGATATTCTGGGATTTAGGAGCCATGAATCAAATCATAGTTTATTGTTTTGAGTTCAACTTGAAGTTTAGTGAAAGTAAATTGTTTTCAGACGTGGAAAAAAACAGGGTTTTATACCATCTCTTATTTCTCCTAATGAGTGCTTAGAAAGGTATTCATTATTTGTTGCCACCCCAAAATAGATTGGAGTAAATACATTTGTGGAAAAGAGTTGAGGATTAAGTTGGCTATATGTTAACTATGTATTTATATTTTTATAATTAGGCTTCATCAGGGGTAAGTTTGTGATGGTTGTTTTCTAAGTGTATTAAAAGATAATAAGTAAACAAAAATATATATCAATTAAACAGATGTAGGAGAGATTGTAGTATATATATATATATATATATATATATATATATATATATTTATGTGTGTGTAATACAACAGTGTATAACAGTGTATATAAACACCTATACAACATTAGTATGTATCAATTTGTATTCAATATTAATATATTTCCTATGTACATAATATAATGTACATCTGGACAAAAGAATATGATAGCGGCTTATAATAAATGTAAATAAAAATTATGACCATACTTTCTAGTTGTTTGTTTATGATATAAATGCATGACTTTCACAGTGATACACAAAAAATTGAATAGTAGCACTTACTGTGATGATGAGAGGTAGGTGGAGTAATATGTCCAAAATGGACTATAGAAGGCTGGTGTATGAAGAAACAGGCTTTATGTACCTTTTATATATTCATATTAGATTGTTAGTAAGAATCAGGTTTGGAGGGTAGGAAAAATCTAAAGCAAATCATAAATAGTCTATGACTTACTTGAAATTGGGTGGGCTTAAAGTGGAGAGTAAAAGGGAGTCAATGTGTAAAACCTTAGGGTTTTTTGGAGGAGTATTTGTGAAGTTTTTGCGTTTCCAAGTAGGTCGTCTCCATGTAGGGTATATATACAAGTAAGCCACATTCACATTTCAAAGGTACAGGTAAATAGTATATATATATATATATATATATATATATATATATAACCTACCCCTAATATTGTACATTGGTGTTTGCCACTAGTTAACCAAAAGGTGTTCCGAGTCCAAATAACAGAAAGATATCTATATTTGAAAGATCAACAACTATATTAGTGAACATTTTTCAATATGGATAGTGGTAACAAATTTTCATTTTTTGCAGATTGGAAGGGATCTTACCTCAGAGGGTTATATGGGGTGCTAAGTTTGTGCTTTGGGAAAACTGCTCAGAATCCAATTCCAAAATTGCAGAAAGTTTAAAAAGAAATAAACAGAATGGAGTGTTTCAGCTTTACAGTAAGGAAACATCTTAGTAACTAGGTTAACAAGTGGTTGGAAATCATAATTTTTTTTTACCTTGGTGGTTTGCTTGTAAGTGTGAATTTTGCAGCATCAAATGGTGGTTGGTGTTTGCAGAAAAATGACAGCCAGGGGCTGTTTGAAAGGACCACCTGCCAAATAAGGGTGTGAGTCCATACGTAGCTCGGCATCAGTACAGGCTCCGTACAGAACACGTACTTTTATGTTGTTGTGGGGACCTGCACAGGCCGCATGCAACAAAATTGCTAACCCTAAGCTAACGGTTTGTCCCCTGGAAGTTCGCCTGGGTGCCGGAGGACATCCAAAAGTAGAATTTTATGTAAGGGTATTGTGGGGTGAGTGTGGCCACCTTTTTGTATGAATGTGGGTGTTTGTAAGAAATGTCTGTGATTTAAGATCTCTGGTATTTACGATATGCGAAAAACATGGAATAATATGAGATAAAAATTAAATATCAACATATTAGCATTACATATTTAAATCAGGTTTAAATTAGGTATATATGTTGCTAAACTAACAGGAATTCCTAGGTGAATCATATATATATATATATATATTTATTTATAGAATAACAATGTATCAGGCATGTTGAAAGTAACAATGCTGTAACCAAAAATAAAACATATTGGTAATAGTTACATAACTTCATAACATAAAACAAATTGGTGATAGATTCATGTATCATAATTAATTATTTTTAAAGAGGGATTGCATCACATAGTAATCATAGATGTCAAACATTTGTGTAGTGGTATATACTCTAACTATAGAGTACTTGAAGGAAAGTTTTTTTTAATGGGAGTGTATAGGAAAGGTTTGAAACTAAGTACGTTGTTAAAGGTTAAGGTTTGAGAATCCAAATATTTCCCAATAAAAAAAATACAGATAAAAAATGTAACCCTTGGGAAAAGGCAATAAATAAATGCACAGAAGATCTAATTTGCATATTTATTTACAACTATGAGGATGAGATTTTGGATTTAGACACTGAAATACACAACCTCAAAACACACCACACTGACATCATCATTTCTCCTAATTTTGAAGAAAAATTCACTTCAATCTACAATAAAACATTTTTTTAAAAACTCCAACGCTATAAGTGGGCATTCATAAATAAAAAAGCCTATAAATGGGACAAAGCAAACACATCAACAACCAATACAAATGATACAAAAACTAGACACAACTCATAAAACCAAAACAAAGGAAATACCAACCAACAATCAATTTCATGACAATTTCCAACAAACTTCAAAGACCAATCCACCGGATATACAGCGTTCAAATCTCAATCTTACTGAAAACAAAACCACAACCAAAAAACAATATCTAAGCGGTACTCCAGAAAATTCACATACTTTGAAGAGACCAACGCCCACTTCATCCCAATTAGGATCACTAAGTCTACCCAATTATTCTCCATTTACTCCCCCAAATTTAGAAAGCATACTAAACACCAATACCCCACATTGCCTAACTACTTCTATTGAACAGGAATTAGACCCCACATACAACCCACTCATTATCGCACAAATACCCAAAACTATCACAACCAACCCCTCCCCTACTACCTTATCCTCTGGTGTTGGTTTCCAAATCTTTCCTCCTTCATCCTAAAATAGAACGATCACTAACATCTCTTCAACCAACACAAACACAGATCCATCATGTACAGCATCTTCAGTATCTACAAAACCACATACCAACACAGGTACTATCCACAAAAGTACTAAAAACTTTTTTAGGGAATCTGCACCAGCAACTACCATCACCCACACCACCCAGCAACTCCATAGAGAAATACCTCACCAAACTGAACAAGGACTAGTAGACCTGGAGATAATAAATATATCTTTATATGAATTATCAGATAGAGAAATACAAGTACTCAAAAAAGGTTTATCTTTTTGTCCGCACCAAAAATTGGATAAATTTGAACTTATAAAAGACCTACCCCTATTTGCAAGAAAATTAACCTTGAAAACCATGTTTGACAAACCAGATCTGGAACCACTTGCATATAATCCAAATCTTTACAAAGGATTCAATACCCAGGATTTCAACACACTGAAGGACCTGTTCCAACTATTTATGGCGAGCAACCCTACCCCCACATCACAAACCAATATCATGAACACTGAAAAATGACATACAGATTTCATTAACCTATCCCTGCACATCATTACTTTAAAGAAAACCCAAATCCTCTTTTTTTTCCTGAAATCTCCACAAATCTTAGACATGACCACAGAACATATCCTAAAAAGGGATCCAGATAAAACCTCTCATGACAAAAATGTCACCTTTGCTCAAAAACAGGCCCTATACAACCTCAAAAGAAAAGACATTATAATAAAACCAGCAGACAAAGGGGCAATATCGTAGTTATGAATGTCAAACAGTATCGCAGCGTATGCTATCAGATATTAGAAAACAAAGCCTGGTATACACTCATCCCGGATACTAGAATATCAGCCTTCACAGAAGAATACAACATTATATGAAAAGCATATTCAAATCACATCATTGACCAACATACAAAAGACTATCTGACTAATATGTCTCCTATTTTATCGGCCTTCTATGCATTGCCCAAAATACATAAAAGTCTACAAATCTCTACAGGATGTCCGATTATAACAGGCATGTATTTTCTGGCAGCCAACGCCAGTGAATTGTTTGACACATATCTCAGACCACTAGTAGAAAAACTCCCCTCTTATTATGAAAGGACACTATATCCCTATTGCAACCCACTCATAACCTCAACAAAAGATTTACTATAAGAACCAGATACATAACACATACCAGACACAGACACATAAACAGTCTCCCCCTACAACCTTAAGTCTTATCATTAGGTACAATGAACATCATAATACCATCTACAGAACTTTAGCACACTGTTGGGACATTTTGTCCACCGATCTAAAAATCAATAAATTCATAAGTGCTAAACCTATGATTACTTACCGGAAATCTAGATCACTGAAGGACCATCTAGTTTCTAGTCACCTTTTATATACATTGGAATGTGAACAAAGAAAACCCCAGGCACATTTAGGTGGGGCCAATGCAATCAGTGTATCTGGATACATGAGGCCCCCTCAATCATCCTGCCTAATGGTGAAAACCACACACCACTACATCATATCACATGCTCCACAAAAGGCGTCATATACTTAATCACATGTGTATGTGGTGCCCTCTACATGGGTAAAACCAAAAGACCCTTCAAAAAAAGGTTTTATGAACATGAGCATTCAATCTCAGTAGGTAAAGTAATTAAACAAATTTGCCATCATGTTGGCACAAAACATAACTTTGATGCAAAAGTGCTACAATTTTATAGTCTGGAGCATCTCCCCCACCCCATTGACAAGAAAGTATTACAAATGGAAACTAAATAGATATTTACACCACACAAACACCGGGGCCACAAAGGGCCACACAAACACCAGGCCTTAACAACATACTTAGTCAAACCTTTTCTATAACTTTCCATAAAAACACCTTCCCTTCAAGTACTCTATAATTAGGACTTGAATGCTAGGTAGTTTCCTAAAGCACTTTTTGTCATTCCTCCAAGCCTTTATTTGGCGGATGCTCCTTTTAAACAGCCCCTGGCTGTCATTTTTCTGCAAACACCAACCACCATTTGATGCTGCAGAATTCACATACAAGCAAACTACCAAATTTAAAAAAATGTATGATTTTCAACCACTTGTTAATCCTAGTTACTAAGATGTTTCCATACTGTGAAGCTGAAACACTCTACTGTTGATTTCTTTTTATTTCTTCTTGTTTATTTCTTTTTAAACTTTTTTGCAATTTTGGAATTGGATCCTGCGTAGTTTTCCCAAAGTATAAACGTTATATAAAGTATAAAGTACTTATAAACTTTACCATATAACCCTCTTGGGTAAGATCCCTACAAGCTCCAAAAAATGGGGCAAATTTGTTTACCATTATGGATATTGAATAATGTTCACTAATATAGTTGTTGATCATTCACATATAGATATCTGTTATTCGGACTCTGAATACCTTTTGGTTAACTAGTGGCAAACACCAATCTGCAATATTAAGGGGTAAGCTTTATGTATATACTTACCTGTACCTTAAAAATTTGAATGAAGCTTACTTGTATAAAGGGTATCTACATATAGGCTTGAAAATGAAAAAAACACAAATACTCCTCCAAAAAAAAAGTATTGCATTGATACTACTATTACATATATATATATATATATATATATATATATACTACAATCTCTCCTACATCTGTTTACTTGATATATATTTTTGTTTATTAATATCTTTGAATACACTTAGGAAACATCTGTCACAATTGTACCCCTGAAGCAGCCTAATTGGCGAAACGCGTTGGATAGACATACTTGATTGAAACGGTTAATCTTTAACATGTTAGAAGCAAACTGTATAGCTTGAATATCAGAACTCTGTGATGCTACAACAAAGTTTCAGATATACATATATACATATGCCTTCTGTAATTATGTAGGATGGTAAAAATATAAATACATATTTAACCTATAGCCAACCTAATCGCCGTCTCTTTTCTACACATTCAAATAATTTTCAGATGTATACATTTTATTCATATCGCACAGGAAATATTAGGCAGAACAAACTACTAGTTTAGGATTTTTTAGGAATTCATTTGTAAATACAACAAAGAATAGATTCATAAAATATATATACACACACACACACATTTGACATTAAATAAATTACTTGATTTTTTGAGTTGTTCTATAAAGATATTTTAACCTGAGTCCATTAAGGCTCACTGCAAAGTGATAACTTCTATTTTCACTTTTACCCTGCTGATGTCTTCAACATTATTGTATTTTCTTCTGTATTTTAGTAGCTTTTTTATCACTCCTAATTTAATAAAAGAGCACATGCCTCTACTAGCAAGTGCCTTCATTTTTATCCTTCTTCAGTTCCTTGACATGAATACTTCTATATATCACAGTGGAGGGAATAGAATTAAATTAACTTGTTCTCAGATTTAAGCAATATCTGGTTTATGTGATTTAGGTCCTTCACACAAAGCAAAGGTCAGTTTCAATGTTCCTGTAAAACTGCATTTCTGGAAGACTTTATGTGATGTTTGATGCAGGGCATGTTCTGTAAGTCAAGAGACATTGTTTGCCTTTCTACAGTTGTATAGTAAAAATCTAACAATGGTGTTTATGGATTTACAGAATGCATATGGTAATGAAACGCTGACAACATTGTATTGTTTGTATTTTTTTCTGTCTATTATGATAATCTTCTAAATATTCAATTTTCATTTAGGCATAGTTTCTTGATGATTTATTTGTGTTTCATGCATTTTGAAATCTGTGCATTTGTGTTTTGTCAGTTAAATACAGAAAACACCTTGAGCTAATGTGCATATTTTCTTTTCTGCAAAACCAAGACTCAGAAAATCAGCTTAGCTTTTATCTGACCTACACTTTTAGTAAAGCATATGAAATATCAGCAGTTCAAATTTAGCTTACGATTAAAGTTTAAAGAATAAATAAACTTTCAAAATAAAGTGCACATAGCTATTGCTGCCCACCTATTCATAAGAAAAGTCAATGATACTAAACATTTTGGGATGTGCCATTCATTAGATATATTTACTATATCCCACTGTGTCCCCATCTCTTTGGGTCCTATGAAAAGAAACAAGTATAATATGGGGTAGGGCAATAGCATTATGGAGTGGAGCCGGTAATTCAGATTGCAAGTGACATTGTAGTTTCTTATGTACTGGGTGAGGGAACAAGTTTGTTTCACTAAGACACTTAACCTTTAGCAAGAACAAACCAACCCATTAAGATTTAGGAAAAATATGGAAAAGCTGGAATCATGATTTATTTAATACTAATGGTAAGTCCTAACTGCCATTCAACTCACATATTGGTTCCTACATGTTAAAGGTAGCCTAATCAAAAACCTAAAAATGTTAGACATGTGCTCAGCATAGAACCCCTACCCCTTTCCCCATAAAAAAAAATTGTAAAACCAATGTCACCGTTGTGGCAAGTTCTTCTTGCATTCATTCTCAGCAATGGATCTTGTTTACAAACCCTTCTAGATTGGTTCTTTATGGTAAATATGCATGAAAATTGTGCCATGGAAGACAATGGTATATCCATCTTTTTATGAGGTCTGTAGGGGATTAGCATTTCACTGATTACTTTTGCAACATATTCACACATGCTTTTTGGCATGCATCTACTCTAACAAATGTGCAATCTTATTCAAATCATAACAGGAAAATAAAGATTTTTATATGATCAAGAAAATGTGTGATTTATGGGATATCTACCTTTAATTAAAAAAATATGAATTTAATAATTAAAAAATAAGCTGAATCTATATGGATACAAAATGGCTATAGTAGAGTAATACTCACTGTTTTTCTATGCGCACATGAGATCATGGTGTTGGAAAATTATTGCCTTAATAATTTTACACCAAACTAAGAGAGAGAAAAGTCTTCTACACCTGTATTATGAAAAGCTTGCTTGACACTTTGTTCAGTGGATATACTTTTGCCTGGGAATAAGTTTTTCTTTAAGAAATATTTTGTAGGCCTTCTTTAAAGATATTTTATCATAAAAAGATCTTTTACCTGGTTCTCCAAAAATCCTGTGCTTAAAGATATTTCTATATACATATAATGAGTTAGGAGGTATAACAACATAAGTGAAAGTTTAATTGAAAATACACACATTTCTTTATTGAGATAAGATTATTATCCTACGCAATAAGGGAATTATATGGATATTAAGCAGTTCAATCTAAAATACTTTTTGAAATGTGGTTATTTTATAGTGTTAAAAGGTAAGCAGCATGTAATAGTCATAAAAAGTAATAGTCATAGCTACATTTTTTAGAAGAATGTTTGGCAACCAGCAGCCTATTTAATGGTGTATTATTCAAAAGTTAAAAGTTATTACTGGTTTCTCTTTGCATGTTCCATAGCGGATCATTTTGATGTGTGTATATATATATATATATATATATATATATATATATTTTTTTTTTTTTTTATTTTTTTCAGTATGCACAGTACAATATAAAGAAATCAAATCAATGCATTTCACTCCTACACATAGACCATCAAAATTGCTTTTAAATACACTGAGGAAATTATTGAATACATAGTTGACGTTGATTAATGTTGCTTGGCAGCTCAATAGCCCAGCACTGCTAATGTAGCCTAATTTACTGTACTATGTCACAGTAGTGACTAGAAGCAAATGAATGGGGGGAATGGGTTGTTCCGCTTTAGATCACATAATTCTACTAGCTATAACAAATAGATAGATAGATAGATAGATAGATAGATAGATAGATAGAATAATTTCAAATGCATTTCAGGGAAATGTCTTTCTTATGAATTAGTTTTTTTCCAAGTTCGAGAAATTAGGCAATTCAAAAAAATCTTTGTAATAAAAAGTTAGGGAGAGAATGGTATACATTTACTTCAAAGGTGTAGGATAAACTGTTAAAAAGTAGTATATCATTAGAGGAAAATGTGTAACTTGGTACATGACATACTAACAAAACCTATTATTTCCCCCGTAGCCAACTTGTGCCCTAATGGCACATGTAACCATTTGGAATTTTTCATTTGTAATGAGGTTCAGGAACACCATGGGTTTGAGGTGGGTTCAACTTACCGTATTTTTTGCCATATAAGACGCACATTTTCTTCCCCAAAACTGGGGGGGAAAAGTTAGTGCGTCCTATACGACAAATGTGTTAAAAAAAATATTTAAAATATTATACTCACCCGATACCCGGATCCTGCGTTGTTTCTGGCTGCAGCGTGTCTCTCTTCTCTCCTCTGCCAGCATCGTGTTTTCTCCTGTCTGTAAAGCAAAGCGAAAGAAGCCGGCACAGCCCCACCTGCTGTTCCCTGTCCTAACTGCTGTACAATAGAAAAAAAAGCACAGAGTGATCAGAAGGGGAATTTGAATGACAGAGTGATCAGAAGGGGAGTTTGAATGACACAGAGTGATCAGAAAGGGAATTTGAAAGGTACAGAGTGATCAGAAAGGGAATTTGAATGGCACATGAGTGATCAGAAGGGGAATACCGGTATGAATGGCACATGAGTGATCAGAAGGGGAATAATCTTTCAGAATCTTTTTTTCTAGATTTTCCTCCTTTAAAATTTGGTGCATCTTATATTCCAGAGCGTGTTATACGGCGAAAAATACGGTATATGTTTCCACAGATTTGTCAAAAGTACAGCAGATTTGGCCAGACACTATATTTAAACTATAATGCACCATATTGCTTTTGATTTGTGTTCAGCAGAGGTTTATGTAACCAATAATAGGTTTCATTCTGCAGTAATAATGCTAAAGTAATAATGGGCTTTTTTTTATTAAAGCTCTCCAAGGCTGGAGAAGATATACTTTCATCAGTGAAGCCGGGTGATCCAGCAAACCTGGAAAAGATCTGGTCCAGTATTGAAAACATTTGCTAACAAATTGCAAATTAATTTTAAGAAATCCATTTCAGGGTTGATGGATCACCCAGGTTCATTAATAAAAAATGTGTCTTCTCCAGTCTTGGGGAACTTTAATAAATCAGGCCCAATAAGAGGACTTGGTGGTTCCTGGTTTTTAAAACAGAGTTTTCCTAAGTTTTCTTAACAGAGAAATACTATGAAATCACCATGTCAAATGCTTAAAAAATATCCTTCATTACTGGCCATGAACTCCACACCTTGCCCAGGCTGTACTGCACTAATCTCACAAAGACGTTATCAGTCACGACCATGTATAATGTTGTTGTCAACATTGTCCTAATGCTGATTATTGATCAGCTTGCTGGCTTGGTGCATGGCCATTATGGATTGCATCTTTGTGAACTCTAGGTAAGAGCAGCCAGAATAGTTAAGCATGGAAATGTGTGTTAATAATTATTTAAATCATTCTGTAGTGTAACAATAAGATATAGTTTATATGTACACCTTTTTCTGTAGCAAGAATAGGTGACCATGGGTATTCTTCTCAAGCACTGTAAATATCACAAATATTTGCATTTGAATAGTTTTTTAGCATGCACTTAAATAGCAAACATAATTTGACTAAAAAGCTTTATGTAAAGAAATGCAGCACAAAGCAAATCAGGTCAATCCTGCCTGTGAACTACCATGAGCGCTGTTCAAAAAAAGTCAATTACATTTTTAAGACCTGTGAGTTTTTTTTTTCAAAACCATGTCAGGTTATGGAAAACCCCTTAGCTCCAGATCAGTTTTTTGCAAATTGTATGCAAAATGGGATCCTTGGCAAATGTGACCTGGAAATTCCAAATACACAGCATTCTGGCTCCTGGTGTACCCTGCCATAATAAGAATTTGGGTCCTGGGCGGGCGGCTGGCTAGTTTGTCCAATCCTAAACAACTTTAATGCAAGGTAATATGAGTCAAATCATTGGCTAATTAATATAGTATAAAAGATTGATAAAAATGATATTTTCAAAAGAGTATAGAACTATAAAATAAAAATAATTCACCTGCTGATTAGTGACAAAAATCCTGCTTGCTGATTACTGACAGAATACCTTCAAAAATCTGTGGCCTGATCTGTGCCAAACCTTACACTTTCAACAATTGATAACAGTTAATGCTACACTTTTAAGGCTTTATTTTGGTTAAGATAATGTGTAGTGTTTCTATTGATAGCAATTCTTTGAGCTTTTAAAAAAACATTGCAGCTTGAAAAGGGCATATATTACTTATTGAGTTCAAACATAGGTGCTTTCAACAATGATGTAGCTCTCAGGCATCTAACACTGTGACTGTACATTAGAGAGGTATACATTTTAGGTGCTCTACTTTTCAGAACATTACCAAGTACAAATTATTATGTTTATTCCTTCAGTAGCTTTTGAAATAAACTCCTTTAGATAGTTTGAATGTACTGTACAGTTATTTCTGCTGTGGTTGTATTGTTTTATTTGCATTGTATCAAAGATTACTATCATAGTGTAATTTGGAATTTTGGAATTAATCTCAAATCCCTGTAATTATTACAGTTGCAGATATGTTTACTTGTATTTGCAAGTGTATGGGTGGAGAAGGTTTAGGAATGGGACAAACATTTTAAATCAATAGCTCTGGTAGTTCACCTATAACAATTTGCCGATCAGATTATAAATCACTCCTCCAATGCAAAATCTCCAGCCTCCAATGCAAAATCTGAATTACCATTGCCCATTGCACATTTGGGTTTCACATTTCTTCAATTAAACATTAAACACTTATTACAATTTATCCTTTTTTATAATATGATTCATTCTGCATCTATCATGCCCAATGTTCCACTGTTTTCCTGAACAATCTACAGGAGAGAGTGAATTAATAATATTCTCATCTGTATTTCTATCTTTTTCCAGGACACCTTGAGACATGAAAATCATACAAGACTGTAAATTGAATGGGGTGGGCTGGTAACGAGGCAGGGAGTTGTAAGGTGGAGTGAGCAGAGGGGTAAATATTTACAAAGAAGGAAAGGCAGAACCGAGGAACAGAAATGTTCTCAGCAGGATCAAGTAGGCACTATTTTAGAAGAGGCAGTGAAAACACCAAGGGCCTGATTTATTAAAGCTCTCCAAGGCTGGAGAAGATACACTTTCAGTGTATCATTGAACGTGAGTGATCCAGCAAACCTGGATATGGTCCAGGATTGAAAACATTTTGCTAACAGATAGCAAATTACTCTTAAGGAATCTTTTCCAGGTTTGGTGGAGCATCCAGGTTCACTGTTGAAAGTGTATCATTTCCAGGCTTAGAGAACTTTAATAAATCAGGCCCAAAGTGAGAACCTCATTTAGTGATTCATTTAGGTTTAATAATCTTCCATACCACCTGCCTCCTCCTTGTTTCTATGATCTCCTGGGCAGAAAATATTGTCAGGTCAGTAGGGATTGGGTGATAACTGAACCACAATTATTTTTAGATGCAACAGGATTATTCTGTTGGGGATACATTTCAATGGTCTAGAGCAGGGGTCTGCAACCTTTTGAGTCGGAAGAGCCAAAAATTACAATTTACCAAATTTCGAAGTTTTTAAAGAGCCGCAAAATTTTTTCTTGCCAACAATAAATAGTACTCGCATAAATAAAGTTTTTTGATAAAAAACTAATCTATTTATTCATAAGAAAAAATATCTATTTATTCATATATAAGTAGTGTTTTTCACAACAAATTAGATATATATGGCATTATTAGATAATTACCTATTATGTAAGTAAAAAATAAACCATTTAAACATTTACTTACAGCACGAACTTGTACTTTATTAAGGTTTATTAAATAACAATTTATAGGTACTTACACTTATAATTATTATTTTAACGCTAATTTTTAAATAATAAAAGCTATAAAATAGATAAATAATAAAATAGGTAATTTATTAAATATATATTTTAATAAAAACACTTTCGCGGTAATATCCAACAGTACTACTTTGTTTCTTTTTTGACAATTCTAATTGACTTCAAAAAAGTAGTTAGGTATCTTATTTGTATGTTAAAAATATAATACTTATTATGTTACCTACCTTTACTTTGTTTTTTTATTGAAACAACAAACTATATGTCACAGCCAAAGCACTGGTGAAGACGCCAAATTGTCATAGAAACAAGGATCAGGGACCGATTCTATCTGTCAGCCATCTATCTATCTATCTCTCATCCTATCTGAAACTATCTATCTGTCAGCCTCGCTTTTCACTGCACCTCTCCCCCTGTCATCCCACTGCACCCCTCCCCCGTGCACTAGTCGTCACTGAAGCTCGCTTTTCACTGCACCCCTCCCCCTGTCATCAGTCCGTCGGAAGCTCGGAATGACTCGTGAGCTTCCGACAGACTGAGGACAGTGAGTGTCACGGGGGAGGGGTGCAGTGAAAAGCGAGGCTGACAGATACATAGTTTCACATAGGATGAGAGAAAGAGCCGCAGCTTCCCATCCAAAGAGCCGCATGTGGCTCGCGAGCCGCAGGTTGCCGACTCCTGGTCTAGAGAATACACACTTTTATCAGTAAACCTGCCTAATTTGCTATTTTTAAGCAAATGTTTTAAATCCTGGACCAGATTAATTCCAGGTTTGCTGGATCACCCAGCCTTACTGATGAAAGTGTATTTTCTCCAGCCTTGGAGAGCTTTATTGAATCAAGCCAAATATGACAATAGGTGTAATTTATTAAAGCTCTACAAGACTGGAGAGGATACCCTTGCATGGGTAAAGCTGGGTTATCCAGCAAACCTGGAATACATTTCTTAAAAATCATTTGCTATTTGTTAGCAAATGTTTTCAGTCCTGAACCAGATCCATTCCGGTTTTGCTGGATCACCCAGCTTCACGGATGAAAGTGTATCCTGTCCAGTCTTAAAGAGCTTGAAACCCCCCTAACGGAAATCCCGAGTGCGACTCGGGGTGGATTTTATTTGCAAAAAGTGGAGTCACACTTGGGGTCATTTTCAAGCTTAGAAAAACCCCACTTACCTTGCTCCATTGTCATTCCCCGTCGTCCTTCTGGTCCCCGCAGGTCCTGGGGACACGTCTTCTCCCTCCAATCTCCAGGCGCGAAGTAAAGAACCAAGATCTACGGGCTTTCCCGTGACGTCGGTGCGGTTCGTGCGGGCAGAGTAGCGGGAAATTCAAATCATTTTGTATTGCTGAAATAGCTGTATTAAGTCCAATACAAAGAAATCTTTATATATTATATATATAATTATATTATATATATAATATATATGCTACTGTAAAGTTATATTACTTTTTAACTATTTTTTTAACAGATTTTTTTTAAATTTAATATTAAATTAATTAAATTAATTAACTATTAAACATATTGTCGGAAGTTATGCCTAAGAATTATAGCCTACAATGTAAAATAAGTTTCCATGCAAAAAATTGTAATGCTTTTTGCACTGAATTTTGGACAGAATTAGAACGCTAGGGAGAAAACACTTTCACCAGTGAACCTGAGTGATCCAGCAAACCTGGAATGGATTTCTTTAAAGTCATTTGCTTTTTGCTAGCAAATGTTTTGAATCCTGGACCAGATCCATACCAGGTTTGCTGGACCACCGAGCTTCACTGATAAAAGTGTTTTCTCTCCAGCCTTGAAGAGCTTTAATAAATAAGGCACAATGAATCAGGCCCAATATGTCCATGTTTATAGCTAACAATCAATTGACTTCAGACTCCTGGCTGGTTGTGATTTTAGTAGGCAATGCTTATTATCTATTCTTAATTTCAGTATGTTTCCCCTTCCTGCAGTCCATGGGTCAGATACTTGGGTAAAAGCTGGAAATGTCTCTGAGTGTAAATTCATTTGGTATGGTAAGACAGGAAAGATAAATTTTCGCTGATTTTTTTGTCCTCTCTGCAGCATATTGTATCCATTAATAACCTGATTTGATAAAAATAGCATTTTTAATAAAGCAGAAAAAATTAATTGTTTTCTACAGAGAAAGGTAGTTTTTTTTACCTCAAACTTATTGCATTATCATGGTTCATTATAAAGTTATCAACTATCTAGATTCTTACTTTGACAATTAAAGGATTAACTGGCTTTTCAAATACAAGATTGTAAAGATCCTAACATACTATAAAGATCTGTCTCCTAACTCCTCATTTTCCATATACTTATCCTACACTCCTTTGTCCTAAAGAAATGTGACTAGTCTACCAACACAAGTTATTCTATTACACAGTACAGTAGCTAAAGTGGAAGCAGCTATTATGTGTGGTTAGGTCATATTGTGTTCAGAAAGAAGTTGAATAAACCATTTACAATTGGATAATGTGTCTGGCAGACTATTCCTAGTTTGTTTACTCAGCAAAGATAAGCATATCTCCAATATTTCCCCCCCAAAATTCTTTTTAGAGCAGAGAACTGATTGCAGCATACATCTGACAGTTCAGGCTCCTGTTCAGAGCAAATTTAATCGAATTACTACTTCAGATACTTACCTTTAAACAGGATTGTGTTCCTGGGAGTAAAAATGGTTTGGACAACTTTAAAGGAACAAATAGGACAATAGGTAATTTTATTCCTGTTAAAAAAAGTGTATGCATAAAAGGGACAATATTGGAACTAATAGCAATAATAATGTGACAAATTATCAAGGATGTTTTCTATGCAGCTTTTTTTTAATGGTTTGCAAACATTTTTTCCACTTTTTCTTTCTGTGTTTCCTGTTCTAAAGCCATGAAAAAAACAATATTCGAGAGCATAGATATATTAGCAGGTAAGTCCAAACAGTTTAGTATAACAATTAAGCTATCACCACTCTTAATGTTTCATAGCTGCAGGCAAGGGCTAAGATAAAACCACAGCCTACTAAACAGTTATGAATGTTCTTATCTCTCTGGGACAGTATTTGCTATTTAGGACTTTCTAAGCATTGTGTGCTGTATTATTTCAATTTACAAAATGTACACTGATCTAGTTACCAAATAATTTCTGGTAAATATCCATGCATCCATTCTTTTTACTATACTCTGTGCTTTGTTAGTAAAAATAGTATGTATTATTTATTTATCATGTTTGTATTGAACCATTTTAATATTTCTATATACAATCTAAAAATAAACCTTGCTTTAACTCATTGTAATGCTAAATTAGTTGAACTATACATTGCGTTGCTGACATGAGGCTCTACTATATAGGATAGTCAGTTTAGTTAGAAATAAACTAAATTTGCTCCTAAAAACTAAATGTGGCTATTTAGAAAATGTTATGTAATGCCACGGTTTTTTTTCAATGCTAAGTCAATTTTTAATGTTAGGTTATATTGGTTTACATTTCCCTACAAGAATTATCTCCTATTAAACATCCTAGTTGCAATGTGTGGCATAAAAAAGGATAAATTGTAATAAGTGTTTAATTGAAGAAATATGAAAAAGCCAAATGTGCAATGGGCAATGGTAATTCTGATTTTGCATTGGAGGCAGGAGTGATTTATAATCTGATCAGCAAATTATTATAGGTGAACTAACAGGGCTATAGATTTAAAATGTTTGTCCCATTCCTAACCCTTCTCCACCCATACACTTGCAAATACAAGTAAACATATCTGCAATGCATGTGTTAGATATGCTAATGCACTGTTTTTCAACTAGGGTTCCTGCAGCGCTTGCTAGGGGTTCCTTGAGTAATGAGCAGTTTGTGCCTCTAATTTAGGTTTAAGTAACCCCAGTGATCTTTTTGGCTATCTGTAAGGATGACATTTGTCCCACTGGTAAGCAATGTAAGAAGCTTTCTTTCAACTGACCACCACACCAATATACATTGAGCTGTGGATATAGTAAATATAGTAGGGGTTCCCTGAAAACCTGAAAGTTAAGGGGTTCTCGATGTAAAAAAGGATGAGAAACACAGTGTTAGTGTGTTGTTGTACAATTTATTATGAAGGAAAAGAATCAGCATTGCATCAAACAGCAGTAGGACATTTTTGAGTGTCATCAACCATGCCCCTATGGGTGAACAGGATAGAGGGCCCTATAAAGCGGATGTAAATCAGTTGTGTGGGCTCTGAATGGAAGTCTGTCATGTTAGTATACTGTATTGAAGTCCCCGCTGATAACCAGCCTTGAATGTTTCCCAGTTCACAAAAATCACATCACAGTTATTTACCACTGAATATCAAGTGTCTCCCTAAGGTGAAATGTACTCACTAGATGAGTTTTGCATTTTGCATGAAATATTTTTGACACATTGTGGCATTATACTTAAATATTTATCCATTTCTTGACAAAATGATGGATGTCTTCCCTATATTAAATTACCTAATATAAATGTTTTCTTTTGAAACAATGGCTCGTCATATCACAAATACAATAAAGCTTTTTTAGCACATGCTGGTGAAGCAAATCACAGCTTAGGGCACCTATAATAATGAATATTATATTTGTTACATACATATACACAATGGTTTGTACATAATATTTTTATCCTTCCATTAAAAAAACTTTCAAGCTTCATGTTTTAATTAACTGTTGTAGTTTCTTGAGAAACAACTACAGTAATATATAAAATCTAGCAGGTGCAAACATATAATTGGCAGGATATCATAAGGTCTAATGTAATATTATCTGTTTTGAAGGAAGAAAGGAAAGATCATCTTGTGCAATGAGTAGGGTAGTACAAGAAAAGGAAATAAACCCTCAGGAACTTAGTCAAATAATAGATTCTGACAATATTGAGAACAAAGTCAAAGGCTTGAAAAGGAAATAAAATTGGTAACTTGACAATTACCTTCTTAAGATTTCTTCACTGTGGTTGTACTGGTAGTAGAAAATAAATGCTTTTATCCTGTCCATTTCAGCGAACTATAAAAACATTAATATGGACTATCTGATAAATGCATTATAAAAGAAAGCTTTAGGACACTGCTGTAAATTAAACTCCCATTATGACTGATGGGATCAATCCTATTACAATGATTTTGCAGCATTTATTAGTAAACATTGAGAGCAAGCAATCCATTAGCAAGTAAATCCATTGAGGTAGATGGCCTTTTTTTGATGAAACAATATTAAATGCATTTTTCATACAAATGCAGCATGTAGGTATAAATTTGATCTAGATATAGTTGTTTATACATCAGAAATTTGCTGATGCATGATTTTTTCTATACAATTGACAAAAAGGATTTGACCAAAGACATAATTAAAATAAGAAAATGTAAAAAGTAAAAAGTGGTTTTACTAGTCACTGTAATAACTGAAACACTTGTACATACAACAGAGAATCCTCAAATAGCTAATGCAATTGACTTAATTTTCTAAACTGCAAAGTACAAAAATTTGCACATGTTACAAAAACTGCTCCTGATTCAGAAAAGTTTTTGCTGGGGTGAGTACATATAGTTCCACACATTCCTCTACCAATACAGTTTTGTGTGCAAACATTTTCCAATGCAAATTTGTCTGTATATATATACTTTTGCATGATAAAATGCCAGAAAACACACACTTAAAAGATATTATCGAGTTTCTTGCCCTTACCGAGATGGTTGTATATCTTTGCTTATTATATCTATAACAAACTTTGACACTTTACTTGATTTCAAAAGATATGCAACAAATTCTTTAAGCTCATCCTTTTTTTTCTTTGGAGTTGGTCAGTTTTAGTGCTGCGAAATGTTTACCTGTTAAAAGCCATTTTCCTTTTCTTTTGTACATTTTAAAAGTTTTGCATACCAAATATGTGTACTGTTCTCTGCCATACCTGTATAATATGGTCATGA
This sequence comes from Pyxicephalus adspersus, assembly GCF_032062135.1. Taxonomy (NCBI): domain Eukaryota; kingdom Metazoa; phylum Chordata; class Amphibia; order Anura; family Pyxicephalidae; genus Pyxicephalus; species Pyxicephalus adspersus. The sequence goes on along the minus strand of NC_092862.1, from coordinate 70,042,507 downwards.
CATGTTTTCAGCTGGCAATGCCTATCATCTAAATCCTTAGGAAAACTTGGATAACTTTGGTGTTGATTTACTAAAGACTTTTAGGTACTATAGGATGTGTACATTTTTAATAGAACAAAGTATTGTTAAAGCAGTCTCACCAAAATGTTTACTTTAATTAAGAGAGTAGGTTTTATATAGTATAATCAATAATAATGTAAAAATTATCTTCTTTTTCTTTAAAACATTTTTTTTTTTTTAAAGGGGGGAGCCTCTCTCCTTCTGTCTTTAGAAAACACTGGTAAACACTGAATAGGAGTGTAGAGACGTCATGTATTGCAGGAGGCTTCTAGGTGCTCGGGCATGCGCAGAGGGGAATTATTCCTGCAATGGGGGAAAAAAAAAACTATTTCACTCATGTGCAGTGAGATTGGCACTATTTTTACCATTTACAGCAGGTTATGTCACCCATTATCTCACCTGTTCAGTGTGTGATTGTGTGATGTAGCCAGAAGAAGAAAGGAGAAGGGTAAAGCTAGCGGTGCTTGGCACTTCCTCCGCACCAGGACAAGGGAAGATTCCAGGACAGTGCAGGACCCAATCGAGGAAAGCTCCAGAGGGATAAAGGGCTCAGTGGAAGTAAAGGTAAGCGTAATTTTACCGTAGCGCAACCTTTGTGGCCTTCACATTCTATGTTTGTAAGCATTAATAAAAAAAGACATTTGCGAAAGAGGAAAAGTAATCTTTAAATGTGAATACCCAAATATGTTATTAGAGGGTAATTTTATACTCCTTGGAACGAATAAAAGGTTTTTATCTCATAAATTGACAATTTCAGACTATCTATTTGCCATAACTAAACACCTCCAGGGTTTGTCATACCTGTAAAGAAAAGGGACATCCCAGAATTATCACCTAAGGTGGAAAACCATACTTTCAATGAACTATTTTAAGCGGAATTTTAGTTTTACCTTTCATTTTCTACACTTTGATAGATCCCGTATGTGTTGAAAGTGATTATTACAATTTCCCTGCACACTGTTACTTCCACAAAGCAAGCATTAGAAGCTGAGAAATCTCATCATTGTTTTAAATTTGCAATTTTCAAGCAGTTCAGTGAGTAATGAAACAACCTGCAGGTTATGGGAATGATGCACATTTTCTGTTTAAAAAAATTAATAAAAAACCAACATCACTACCTTCTGAAAGTTAACATTTGGTAATTTTTTGATTGATTAAATCTTTGCACATAGACCTGCCAAAACATCCGAAGGACAAACCTGCAAATGTAAACATTCTGAAAGTTAACATTTGATAATTTTTTGATTGATTAAATCTTTGCACATAGACCTGCCAAAACCTCCCGAAGGGACAAACCTGCAAATGTAAACATTTTTAGATACACAAAATCAACACTACCAAAAGAGTGTCATGTTCCCACAGCAAAAAATACCAGAGGCTTCAGACCCTGACAAGTTCACACTTCAGAGAGAATATAAAAATACTTGCTCACCTTGTGTGTTTTTAGAAAGTAACTTGCAGGTACCATCACAGAGAATTCAATGTGTTTCAAAATGCACTATGGTCCATGTGATGATTCCTGGACGCCATGCACATTCTTTCCTTAATAAACCTAGGATGAGTAGGAACAGCTTTTATGGCTTTATTTGATATCTATCACAGGACATGCAATATAGTGTAAAAAATTAAAAACCTAAGCCGTGGCACTGATTGTCAGGCATGGTAGTATAATGAGAATGCATATAAGGACAGTGTTCAAGATGAAATGCACAGTATGGTGCAAACAAAATTCTCTCATGATAGCACCGCACTAGGAAGGCTTAAAATAGTTTTTTGAAAATCCTAATTAAATCCAATTTTTTTCTTTGCCCTTCTAAATCTCTTAAAGTATATATGTTTTTCTGCTAAGTCATTCAGGGTTAGAGTCCCTCAATAAAGATGGTGCACATCCCACATTATATATTATTCACAACTTGTAATACAGAATTACAGTAGTTACTATAGTTATATAAAATGGTTGCCATACTCTTTATTATACCCTTTATAATTGCAAGAATTTACTTTATTTCATAAAGGAAAGAGAGAAAAAAGATATTGATGATTAAACCAGTTTGCAAAAAAAAATAAATAAAGCTAACATCCTGGAGGGTTGTTGCTCCACTTTGATGGTTTAAACTATTTTTTTTCCATGTTTTCATGTCACAAATGGCTGGGGGCACCTAACAATGAGTTTTACATGTTCCAAACTTTGTTAGGTTATTCAACAATGTACAGATTTTTTTTGAACATATAAAATTGTAGAAGATAGCTAAAAATACTTTTTTTAATAGTAAAGAAAGCACAAACCATAAAAATGCTGTGATGTTTACCAGAACTGTACAGACGCTGTACTCTGTCACTCTTCAGTGCAGCACCTGCAAACCCACCTACAAATAGTGTGTTGCCTTTTCCTTCCTGTCATCTTTGCATTTTTTGTTAATGAAAAGCTTAGTATATTTAAGTAATTTCCTGTGTCTACTTCCGTATCTGTTCCTGGCCCCTAGCCAACTATTTTCTCATCTAACTCCTTCTTTTTATCCTTTACTTCCTGCAGCCTACTCCCTTCTTTATGCTGAAATATGCCACCCTTTTACATCTTGTAGCCAGATATGGAATGAGGTTGTTCACATGGGCTTGGTTCTGACTTACTTAAAGAGGAAGAACACACTGCAAAGCCCCCTTATCTGCTGAAACGCTAAGAAATCCAAACTCAAAGATTCCACCCCAGCTATTCTATGCTCCACTAGGTAATGTACTAAGGTTTTTCTTTGGTAGGACAGCCACCTTGGCATATACAAGGTAGAATTCCTACACATGTCAAACTTTAGCCTGGAGTCATGCTCTAAAGCAGTGGTCCCCAACCTTTTTGCAGGTCACGGACCACTAAATGCATGGACTCCTGATTGCGCATGCATGGGGAGCCGTGTGTCACTCAAAGGGTAAGAAACTTTCCCCAAGAGTGACATCATGATGCCAGAACCCGCCCACTCTCCCATCACAGGTCTGGGTGCGCTTCAAGTTCTCCTGGAAACGTGGTCCGCGGCTCTGACCGGTGTGCCCCCACAAGCGAGGTCCTTCTCCTGACCCCATTGGTGGGTGCACTGGCCAGAGCTGTGGCCCATCTGTCAGGTGGCAGAGGCTTGGCCTTGGGGTTGGGGACTCCTGCTCTAAAGCCATGCAAGCAAATTCTAGAATGTGGATGTTGTGCAGTAGTAACTGCATATCTTTCTGGCCTGGACCAAAAGCTCTCTTACACCAAAATACAACTTCCCCTAGGTCATGTTATTGAGAATAGATGGAAATCATGCTTAGCATTACAGCAGTCTGTAAGCCTCTATGATCAAAAATATAAAATGTAAGCCTCTATGCTCCTTCTATATCAGAAAGGAAGGGACATTTTTCAATATCTCTGATTGTTTCTAAAGCGTCAACATGGCGCCAATGGGACTTTTATAAAAAAAATTGAACCCCCAACAATAACACTGAAATTCTTACTCTGCTCAAGACACTCAAGTTCTCAAAATTCGGACTAAATTAAACGATAATTTTGAGATTACCTCTAGATGTCATCAGTATTCTGCAAGCAACAGAAAACATTTTCACATTTCCTTCAACATTATAAGTTATTCAAGGAATAAAAAGGTGAAAGGCTGAAGCGAGAGCTAATTAAAAATGTGAAAACACAGAAACGGAATGAGCAGTTACCTGGATTTGCATTGTTACATCATTCCTGATGCAGATGTTTGGTCCAGCAACCAAAAGCTCATCTAGAACAATGCCTATAAAAAGAAAACTGTCCTCGTAATTAAAATAGATATTGTATATTATATAAATATTGTATATACTATTTATTGTATAATATGGATAAGTATTGTCAGGGGAATTACTGTGATGTCTGTAAAATTTAAAACATTTCTGTAAGTGCTACATTGACACTTCATTTAGAATATATGCATTTAGTATAATATTGTATATCTAATCTTAAGTCCACATATATTTTGTTTCTTGAGACATTGCTTTAATGTAGTTATCATCACCAAATAGGGTACCCATCACAATGCAATAATATATATTAAAACCACATTGAATACAATGATCATTTGCATTATTTGAATTTGTACATAATGTAAAAGCTTTGTTGGACAGTATAGGAACATACACAAAAAGGCTTGCAAGCACATGAACCTGATTAGTATGTCTTGAAGAAGTGAAGCAGAAAATCTACAGGAACAGAGTAAAATAGTTTGTGGAAATATATGTTCTAAGATTCTGTAAACACCAGAAAAAAAGTTTGTTACACACATTTATATTGTACATCTAATCTCACACAATATACAAAGCCTTTTACAACATGAGCTTTTATAGAACTGTGCAGACTGGTCTTCATTACACCACGAAACTCCCTACTTTTGGAGGTAAGTCCAGTTACCCAATCATGAAAAAGCATTATTTATCTTAATGTCCTAGGGAGGTGGTTCAAAGTGAAAGTAATTAGCATTTTGCAGGGGTTTTCTTCTATGTCAGTGCTTGTTTAATAAAACATATTTTAGTTGGTGTTTAGCCCTGATTTGTTTGGCATGTTTTATTACTATTGATGATATTATTGAAATAAATTATCATATTGGATGAATGAAGGAAGCATCTCATTGAAAAAATCTTGGTACCCTGAGTAAAATTTACTTATACTACTTCAGTAAATAAGCCAAAATTTGCTTAAAAATTGAGTCGCCAACTCAACAAATACACTTTGTATGTTTCTGTAAACAAATCACTAGTTTTAGCAAAATCACCTTTAGCAAAATGATTACTCTTTATTCTTTAATTTTGTTCATACATCTGAAGGAATTCAAAAAGAAGGAATTTGAACTCTAATGATTACATCTAATGATGCTGGGTGAGAAAACCATCAAGGATTATTAAAAGGGGAATCAAGATGGAGAAAGGAAAAAGGCTCCAGTAAAATCATCATAATATTGTCATGTACAGTATGTGACAAAGAGCAAACAGTGTACATTTATTTGTTTTACCACATATAATTGAAGAAGTAGTTGTATTCACTAGTATGCTAGTCTGTAGTTCTAAAGGTGTTTGTCTCCCAGCTGAACCTTAGGATTTAAATTTATTCATCAAATATTAATACCAGTATATGTAAAATTATTTGTTAAAATCTTTAACATGCTAATAACACTTAAAAAGTAATTTTTAGTAACTTTATATCTGCAGCTTTCATTGATATGATGCCTGGTTATCATGCCATGAAGACAAATTGACAGTCTTGTCACAACTGTGTCCCCTAAGCTTCATCAGAGCCTGAGTATTTAGGAGTATATAAATGACAATATAGTATTCTAGATCTCCCAGTGAGTGTCAGCCATTACCTAAGTAAGGAAGACAACCATGAATGCAGTGCTATTGTTTATGGCCACATATAGGTTAGAGAATAATAATTTGAGGATATGTGATATCATATAAAAAACTACAAAAGTGTAGGTCCACTTAAAAACAAAAATAATATTCATGTGTAACTAGGTATCCAGCAGCTGATAAAAAAATTAAATCTGTATTTTTAATTCTGTAGACCACCGTTTATCAACCCAGGTTCCAAAATACACTAGGACTCCTCCAGAGGTTGCTAGAGGGGTTCTTGAAAAATGAGCAGTTTGTGACTCTCAGGTCAGTTTAATTGACACAAAAGATTTTTTTGCCTATCTCTAAGGATAGCAGACTTCTCACTGGCCAGCGATGTAGGAGGCATTCTTCCTACTAACCACCACACTAATGTACTGTGAGTTGTAGATATAGTAATTATAGCAGGGGTCCCTGTTTTAAAAAAACAAATAGAAACTCAGTTCCAGAAGATTATTGTATACATAAAAACACTTTTTATCATGAAAAATTTATTATAGAATTATCTGTAGTTTAAAAAAATACATATAGACATTGAATCATTATAAACAAATGTTCGTTGAAAATTTAAACACAATTTAGGAAGAAACATAAATGTTTTGAAAACATTTTATAACTTGAATTTAAAATATAGTGGTCTTGTTAGAAAATATTTAGGTATATACAGCATCATTGCAAGAAATGACAGTGTTATAAAATAATAAAAAAAGAGAAATATCACATAGAAGGGATTAAAATGTGCCATCGGCTAATGTATTTGTGAAGACTTCTGGACACAAGGTAATGAGTTTAAGTTGCCTGAAGTTTCACATTTATGATTACCAGAAAGTTACCGTAGGCAGAAGTATATTTTTATTTTGGGGTCTAGGACTATAATAACATTGTTTTTACTGATAGTCTTCCTGTAAAAATAACAAGAATACAACATAATAATGCTCATTTGCGTGTTTCTTTCTGCTGGTTTGTTTTTCTTAGTTCCAAAAACTTTATAAAATGTATGAAAAAAAGGCCATGGAGTAGGCTCATATAATAAAGATATAAAAATACACTAATCAAATAGATTGTGTTGCTGCTGCTGTATGTGCTTTACTAGATGAAAATCCCAGTTAACAAAGCTATAATAATTATTTGCTTTGGCAAGCATTTTTTTTTAGCACTGAGACCCAATGAAAACTGAAAACAAGCTACAAATAAAAATCACACAACTGAAAATAATGATTTTTACAATGAATAGCATATGTGTTATAGCCTAGCCATTACCCAGCTGAGCTTTAGGTAAGTTACAGTGTTCTGAAGAAAACACAAACAAATCAAATTTGTGCCAACAATTATAATCACATAATTCTCCCTAATAAACAAATGTATAGAATGTTATAAAATGTATTTTTCACTTAATATACACATGATAAAATGTTTGTTGCTGTTTGGAAAATTCTGGAAGTGGAGCTTTTCACCAGAACTAAATAATTTACCTACATCATTTCTACAACTAATTCTAAAGGCCTACATATTATACTCATGTTTCAAACTCACATTAATGGAGAACAAATAGCTTAGCCATATGGGTTCAGCATTCTATAGTGTTTCATTCTGAGTTTTTTTCTAAGCTATTTATCCACGAAAAGCAGTCAATATGTTGTGAAAGAAATCCAATTGTAAATCCCCAGAAGAGGAAACAGATTATTTTGTCTAGCTATACAAGGCAATGATTTACAAATATTTAAGTGTAACTTGTTAGGTGGAAAAGAAAGTCATTTTTAAAAATAAATTGAACATAAGGCATGTTGAGTACATTTTCTTATAGTATATCTGAGGATTTAGTGTAGAACATGCAGCCAGTATTACTGAAGTCAATTTATCAGACATGTGATAAGGAATATGTGTGTATAATCTAGGCCATTCTCTACTGCATATTTCACTCTTGGGTAAAAAAATTTGTTCAATGTGTTTATTATGTTCACTACACCAAGTTGTCACCAAGACTTACATTTGTGTTAGTAATAAATTGTCAAGCACACATTTCCTAAACTAAGAAAAATATCAATATACATGAAGGCAGTGCATTTTTTTTACATTTTATATAACTGCATATATCACCAATAATGTATTAGGAATTTTAAACAGGCAGATTGCCTTTGAAATAAACATTAAGAGGGTTCCTGATTTCCTTTAGCTATACTTTTACTTGGGAAGCAAAGATGATCAATGAAGTGACATGGAAGGATGATATATTAGACTTTAAGGCTCACAGACAAGTTATTCAGTTGAAGTTTTGTGGATCTATGTTTGCAATATTATGCTTGTGGGAAAGTCTGGTAAGCACGTATATGTTCATTCATATGCATATCATCAATTCTTAGACAAAACTCCAGCTCTTATGTAGACATTGCCTATATGAATTATTAGGAAAGAGTTTGTTAAGTAAAGTTCATTTTTGTGTAAATGTCTATTATAAAACTAGAAATAATATTAATCCTTCAAAACTGAGTAATATTTTACAACATATGATTTAAAATTATTTAAAAATATTTAAAAAATGAATTTTTTTTTTAAACTGAACACTGCCAGAAGGTTACTGTCTGCTTGAGTTTGCATGCTCTTGTCTATAATGATGTTATGGTATTTATTTGCATTCACCCTAGCATGCAGCTACCAACTAGAGGTGCTTGGAACTATAAAATTCTGCATCTGACCAAGGTTGGTTGAAATCGTCCAATAATCTCAGTTCAAATCGGAGACAGAAAAACATATAGCTTCACCTGCTAGCTTCATTGACAAACATGTGTATGCTAAATGTTATTTTTAAATTATAGAGAGGGCATTATTGTTACGTTATGCAATTTTTATTGTGTTGGTACAAAAGACAACTATTATAAACCCTTAACGCTTCTTTTAACATTTAAAATTCTAATTGCAGCTCACATCATGATTAGAGGTTAATACATTTTCTACTAAACAGATAAGGACCCTTAATTCATGTAAATTCCCTGTAAAATGAATTGCACACAACATATTACCATCTGAAGATTTTTTGCTTTGCATGCATTTCCAAGAGTATGTCACTGAATATAAATAGGCATTCTGTTTGAAATATTTCCCTCTTTGCCTATTCCTATTATAGCTAGGGTTGAGGGTCAGGTTCAAACTGTCATAGATATGAGGACAATTTTGAGGGTTCATATTCACATATAAGAAAGGGTTAATTGTATCTTCAATGTTGATTTTAAAGCCATGTAAAAAGACCATTTCACTGCTGAACCCTTTTTTTCTACTTTTTTTAATTTTTGCATTGGTACATGTGTCCCATAGCAGTGCTACATTCTGCATGCCTTTGTATATTATTTTGTTTATATATGTAGCGGATCCTCAATCAATCATTTTACTCAGTGATAAAACTACATCATCAATCATAATAATCAATGACTTACAAAGTTAACACAGTCAGCATCGGGTTACAATAAAAACCTATGTGCAAAAACTGTGTGCACTTTATTTACTTCTTATATTATTTTTCACATTCACATCACCCACCACCACCATACAAAAAAAGAAAGTTAGGCATCTTCTGGTGTATTCATTCTAATAGCAAGGGCCTAGCCTGTGCCATTTTTTCAGCAATTTTCAGTTAGCCTTGGTGCTTAAAATTATTATTATTATTATTACACAGTATTTATATAGTGCCGTCATATTACGCAGCGCTGTACAAAGTCCATTGTCATGTCACTAACTGTCCCTCAAAGGACCTCACAGTCTAACATCCCTAATATAGTCATATGTCATTAATGTAGTCTAAGGTCAATTTAGGGAGAAGTGTAAGCTGAATTTCTGAATGCACATACTGGTGGCAGAGCGGTGAGATCTCAGTTTGTGTACTGCTTATAGGTGTTGTCCTGTGCCCCGATTGAGGTATTTTGGGTACCAGTGATATTTATCAGTGCGCTGGTAAATTGCTAAGGACACGCGATAGTCGGAGATAGCCTCAAGCATCCGTCGACATCCCTCGTCATTGTACCCATAATCACCCAGCCTGGCATATCGCTCCCTCTAGCAGTTTGCTGAGATCTGTTCCTACTTAGAGCATTAGTGCGGGGTTAAGTAATTGACTCTGTGCTGAAGGTCTGTGACCCCAGGAGAAGCAGTTATTGGAGATAGGCCAGTGCAAAAGTTTTTTAAAGAACATATAGCAACAATTTCCCACCCCATCTTTGTTTTTCTATCCTATCTTTTATTTTGCAATCATGCCTGGTCCAGTGGATTACAAACAAATGAGCAAAGCTGACCTGTTAAACCTATGTGAGGTCAAATGCATCCCAACAACCCAGGGGCAGACCAAAGAGCAGCTGATCTGCTCCCTGGTGGAGCAAAAAAGGGCAGAGCAAGCCCACGAGGCGGAGTCGCTGGATATGCATCAGAGATGGCCCCAGAAGAGGGACAGTCTTCCCCACCTGAGAATGTGGACAGATGTGGTGTTCACAGTGATTGACTGGACAATCAGATATCGTCCATGGGGGCTGATCTGCAGTTGCTGGGCTCTGATGATCCAGGACTTTGGCTTCAGCTTATTCTAAAGCTTCAACAGGCAGAAGCAGCAGAGAGGCAAGCTGAGTGGGAAGCATCTGCGCACTGGGCTGAGATGGATGCAGCAGGCAGAGCAGAAGGCTGCCCACCAGCATGAGATGGCTTGACTCCAGTTACAGCATTAAGGTTACAGTCATCCAGTTCCCCAGAGCAGAGAGATTCTCTGGTGAGAGACCCTAAATTTCCAGTGATGGACAAAGACTGGTCTCTGCGTAAAGTGGCTGCTGACACCCACAAGGAACTGGTCCATCAGATGCGTACCACCTTCTGGCAGTGGGTCAAGGGACTGAAAAAAGATACTTATAAGCACTTGTTTGACCCAATGATCCAAGACCAATTTTTGCACAGCTGTTCCCTGAAATCAAACAGTTTGTACTAGAGCGCCAGCCTATGTCAGCTGATGAAGCAGCAGAGTTGGCAGACCTCTATGTCACTACCCGGGTGCCTGATAATCTCAGAGATCCTCCTAGTTCCTGGAAAGGAGGAAAACCACCATCACCATCTACTACTTTTGCCCCCGCAAGCCAAGCACTGCAGCAACCAACACCTGCGGCTTCTACCATCAAATTTTGTTCAGCGGATCCTCCAAAGTGCTTCAACTGTTGCAAATGTGTATACCTCTGGATGGCCTGCCCTTCACTCAAGCAGATAACAGCACCAAGGCAGCTCACTAACAACTACTCTTTTGTGTTGCTTGTTGCTGGAGGAGTAGTGGGTCATACAACAAATCATCAACCTGTTACCCTGAATACCCAGACTGTGATTGGCTTTTGAGATACAGGTGCAGATGTCACCCTTATACAGCCCAACCTGATCAATGAGGAGAATATCATTTCCAACAAGTATCTTACTCTTACTGGAGTTGGAGGCACCCGTTTCTTTGTGCCTACTGCACAAAGGAACATTGATTGGGGGGCCGGTAAGGGTACCAAAATCGTGGGAGTCTTTAAATGAGATTCTGGTACCAGTACTGCTCGGAGCAAATTTGGGCACTCTTACTCTCCTACTATGAACTGTCTGGAGCTATCCAGGACTTTTCAACTGGACCCTCTGAACATTCCAAGGCACTGAGCAAAGATGCAGAAGCATCATCTGAGGGACCTGGGGATGGGAAGAGGGAGGAAGGTGGGTTTAAAAATAATACTCTAAAGGAACAGAATAAAGAAACTAATGATGTGTGTGTACCCATATCTAAGCAAAGTTAAAATGTTGGCAAAGCAGTCATGAGCCAAGTGGATGAAAATGTGATAACTATTGTTGAACCAGTTGCCAATGAGATGTATGAAGGTGTAGACATTGCACAATCAATTATCACTAAGATTGATGACAAAGTATTACCAGTGTTGGCCATTACTCGCAGTGCTGCAAGGGCTGCTCGGGCCCAGACTGCAAGATCAGAGCATGGGGAGAGTTCTTCGAATCTACCTCCTGGCTCTGATTCCATAGGCTCAGTCTCAGAGTCATCCCCCCTATCTTTGTTTGCCACAGGACAGGCAGAGTGGACAGGTGGTACAGCCTTTGTACAAGAACCCTAGTCTGGAGTCACTTAGAAACTTTGCTTCCAGGCCTGTAGAGGAGGGGGCAAAGTAAAAGGTGTACTGTGACAAAGAGAAGCTGTACTGAGAGGAGCTGCTAACAGACAGCAGTAAGGTAAAAACCAGTCAAAACAGCTTCTATCATGTCTGTATGCAGTCAGTCTGAACAGGAAGAAATTTCTATTGTGATAATTTATCTGACAAAATGCGATTCTGTTTTATTTAGCTGTGTCAAAAGTGTATACAGTTTTTGAATTATTGTTATTTATTGTTTTGCTAATAAAGTTTGAATTGTGTAAAAAAAAAAAAAAAAAAACGGAGAACGCACCTTGCTGTTAACAAAGGGGACACAGGCACACACCCCCCTATTAGACAGCTGGCCAACTGTGTCTCACAGGGAGTGCTCTCTGACATGTGGAAGGAAATTGAGGAGATGCTGCAATTAGGGGTCATTCAGAAGTCCTACGGTGCATGGGGATCCCCAGTAGTTTTGGTCCCCAAAAAGGATCAAACCACCAGGTTCTATGTGAATGACAGAAAACCTAATGCCATCACCTTCTCTGATGCCTACCCAGTGCCTAGAATGGCTGAGTTGAATGGATAAGCTGGCAGGTGACTGCTATCTGACAATCATAGATACTGGCATAGATAGGGTACTGGCAAATTCCCCTATCACCGGAAGCTGAGGAAAAATCTGCCTTCATCACCCCATTTGGGTAATTTGAGTTTCTGGTTTTACCTTTTGGGATGAAAATGGATGTCTTGTTGTGGGCAGACAACATTAGGCGTTTTTTGTAAACTGAGTCAGACCTCCCAGTGCATTTTGCTTATCTACTCAAGGACTCCTACCCTCAACATAAATGTTGACAATATATAGTTCATTGTAAAAACTAATAGGGCTAAATAGAAAATTTTAGATAACATAAGAAACAGGACAGTTATAAATTATAGCAACATTAAAACTGTATTTTTTGGTATGGTAATATTTAATAAATGTTCTATTATTTTTAATATGCATATAAGAGTACATGGCTTCCCTCTCTATGCCAGATGGGCTTAAAGTACTCTCGGAGAACAGCATATGAATTCTTAAAACCTTTCTGGCTACCAGAAAAGTATGAATGCTTTTCAATCATGTTATTTTTGACTAGAATCTATGAATGCTATTCTACCTTAGATTTTGCACTGTTGAAGACTTCTGATGACATTTTCTTGATAGGAAGACTTTTGTGTATTATAATCATTGCCATGATACTTTTAATTATTTTGGTTATTAATATTCAGTTCAAAGGTTTACCATTCCTAAAGGAAATGAGCATTCTATGCAAACTGCATCCATATTTATAAGGTGCTACGTTTTTAGCTCTTAAACTTTAAAGTTGTAGCACTTGCCTAAATGAGGCAAACTTAAATAATGGGGATAGTTAGTAATGTAGAATTCAAGTTAGTAATATTTAGTAATATAGTAATAGTTAGTAATATAGAATTTCTGTTTTTGTAGCTGTGTTTTAAGGCGCAGAGGAGAGGAAAGTAGCATAAACTTTTTTAAATTTAGCATGTGTCTCTGTTAGAAATTATTTACAATATTGTCAAACTGCCAATTCTGTACATGTACAGGATAGATTGATATTGAATGAAAATTTAAGTAACACATTGACCCTATATGTATGTTGCATCAAGTGCATGTATATATCAACATTGGAAATATCTGATTCCATAAATTAAGAACAACATCATTTGTATCAGCAGATTACCTTTCCTCTGGACTGGAAAACAAATCTTCAAGTGTAGGTCTTCTAGATTAATCATTGCTTAAAGTATAAAGAAATTATTATTAGACCTAATCCCACTTTAGGCTAAACAGTAACTGTTAATTATCTGGGAAATAGTCACTCAATAGAATAGGATTTTGCACTGGGAGATTAGAACAAGCAGCTAATAAATTCATACATGCATACATGTAAAGGTTTATTAGGCATTAAGACATTTGCATTTATAATGCTGGTTAAAGAATATAAAATTTAATATTTCACTATATTTATAATATGTCTGTTTTAGTAATATTATTTTTAAATGAAAAACTATTACTATTGTAAATTGGCATTGCATACTAAATTTTTTCTGTGATCCACCAGAACACACAGATTCCTCCATTGGATCTGGTCCAGTATTAAAAACGTTTGCTAACAAATAGCAAATTAGTTTTAATAAATCGATTCCTGGTGTATAGTATAGTGTAGTAAAAGATGTGCAATGATCAACATTTACAGCATAGTTTTAAATGTAGTTTTTTTTCTGTTTCTATTGTTGGGGAGATTTCTTTTCATTTTCTGACTAGAAATAGTAATTTCTCCATATGTGAGGAAAAATCTCTCAGTTGTTCGTGTTATGGAAAGATTACCTTATGTCTTGTTTAGGTGACAATATTAAAGTTTTTTATTTCTCCTTTATAATTGTCACCATACCAAATAATAAAGGTAAAAAAGGGCTTTATAACCCTTCACCACACTAATATTAATATTATTAACAAAATTAAAAAATAAATAAAAAGTTGGGGTTAGACATACAATATACAACTATTTAGTTCATATCTGTTGATTGCTAAAAGAAACAAAAAATATTGATCCAGTAAACTAATACATTTCTCCTAAAATAACACTGCTACTCCATAGATAAAAGAAATAAGAATTGAATTTATTATATAAAGTGTGGGGACACAAATCCAAAAAAAGGAAAAATAAAACTTGTGCATTAAATTCATATAATACTTCCTTTTGAATAGAAAACAAGCAAACTTTTGCTTGGCGTAACTGTCCAGGTGGAATTAAAAATATGTTATTACATTCATGTTTGTGCACTGGTTGACATATCTATGTATTTATGTTTTACAAAATAGTATGACTTTTTGTTCCATAAGACATCGGCTCTGCCAAATATAAAAGTGAAATGAATATCCAATAAGTGCCAGCATGATAAATATATGTGCCAGCATTTATGCAGTGCATTCTCATTAAATTAGAAACCATGAGGGTTTAATGGACTTCTCTTGGCGTATAATGCTATGGAACCAGATGTCCTGAAATTCTTTTTATTACACACCTGTCCTTGTGTTATCCTACCTCTAGTTTAGTCATGTTCTATATTTTCACAAATGTTTATTTTGATGAATTTTATGAAATTTTTATTTAAAAATGGACATTCAAGTATACATGTATCAAAGCAAGAGCTATGTAATGTTTATAGAAAACTAATTTTCTCTAAAATATTTATGAACTATAATTATGGTACAAAGACAGATATACCTATTTATTTATGCTAAAGTTTCTGACTAGAATTGCACATGTACACGAATGCACATGACATAAAAACCAGCATTATATCCCAAGAGCAAATTTGAAATCTTCTGTTAGCATATAATTATGCATGACATTCACTATATGCAGTTTCTGAAAATAACAATAATTCAATTACCTAAAAAATAAACATTTTTGTTTAATATTATCATAGAAAACTATTAATACAAATGAGATTTATTAAAGTAATAAATATACCCATATTTCTGTAGAATTTAAAGTCTATGTAGTATGTATAGTGTGGAAAACCTAACAAAGAACTTGTAATATTTAGTATTTTATATATACCATATATAAATAGGAGTTTTGTTATGCCTGTTCAAACAAAATGTTTTTAAAGTAAGAAATTAGCTCATAACTTCTTATATACTAGGGTGATTGCTAGTTCATAAACACAGTACAATTAGTTACAGTACAGTACAGTTAGTGGATTTTGTTGATCCTAGGGTGGGATGTGTTCGTGAGAGATTAATGTGAAAAGAAAGGGGAAAAACATAAATCACAACCACTATGATTATCGTATAGGGAATCTATTATCCTGGATTCACTGAAACACAATCCTGGAACACTCTATCAATATTTAAAAAGAAAGAAAGAAATTCAGAAGAATTGGAAACCAGTACACATAAGTATTGGGACATATGTTGCCTGAAAACATAATTAGCATTATATTTTCCAATGTAAGAATAGTTAGCTAAAAAAGAAAAAAAAAAAAAAAAAAAACAAGTCCTGGAAACTACTCAATAGGCAACATAAAAAGAATAAGGAGGTAGACATGTTTTTCCATCACTAGTACCAATGCTAAAATATTTATTGGAAAACACTGAAAATACACAAATCCTTTAAATAAGATACTTGGTGGATGTCTTAAAGCTGTAAGTAATGATAATTCTTTTATCAAAAATAATGGGGTTTTCTTTAAATGGTAAACAGACTATTTTCCCAGGAAAACAGCCATGGTAGCCTGGAATAGTGAGGGCAATACGTATACAACCATTCACCTGTTTATATTCAACCGTATGTTTTTACCACAACGAACCTTTTACCACACTTTTTACGTTATATAAAAAGGTGGCTACTTTTTTTCCAGGAGTCTGCTAAATTTTGAAATTTTTTTTATAAATTTTAGACATTTGTGCAATATTTTCAGCTTAGAGTGGAGAATTCTCAAAAGTCTCTATTAACCTATAAGGAATGTAAGAAATTAATACACTAATAATTCAGCATTATACCAATAAGAAGAATGGAACTTGCTACTTTTAAGGCAGCATGCAAGATAATAATACGGGCCCGTTGGAACTACAGGCCAAGGCTAATATTGTAAGAAATATAAATATCTATGTCCACACTGTATTGTATCTTGATATTTCTGTGTACAATAACAATTTCACTAAGTAAATATCAGGCCTATAGGTGCATTATCAATGCTGCTGAGTTCCCTAACAAGCACCTGCCAATAGGAGCACTGACTGCAATTTACCTTAACAACTGCCTTACAAGCCCTATATTTACTTTAGCCAGTCATTGAACATACTGTAGCTAACAGCAGTTGCCAGTTCAAGGGCTTACTATTTATGGTCCTTCTTAGTTTTTCCAAAGCCAAACATTTGCTAAAGCTTCCAAAGCCAAACATTTGCTAAAGCAAATTCTGGCAATACTAGTTGTTAGCAATCTGAGCTAAGTATAGAGTATTATAAATTAATAAAAAAAAACTGGAGCAGAATATATATATATATATATATAACTACATCTGACATTCCAGAATTTGGAACATCAGAGGACAGCAAAGTATCTGAGTCAGTTACAGCTGCTGCTGTAGAAGAAATTACTGTTATATATACTTTGATTTCTCTTTTGGCAGAGGAATCTAAAGTTGACCCACCTACACTGGACTCTGGTGAAGAGGGGCATGCTGAAAAAAATGACGGCCCCCATTCTGCCTAGGGTTAAGGCTGAAGAAAGTGTTCCTGTTTTGACTGACAGAGATACTTCTTTGGTGAGGTGCAGGCTGATGAATGTGTCCCCATATCATCTGAGATGGAAGCTGATGAATGTGTTCCTGAGCTGTCTGGGGAAAAGTTTCCTCTTACTAAAGTCCAAGCTAAAGGATGGGATCCTGTTTCAGCTGAGGTGGCTTCTGAAGATGTTCCTGTATCAGAGTCTGAAGCCCATGAAAGTATCTCTGCTTCCAAGAAGGTGCAGGAAGAATCTATTAAGTTAAGTGAAGTAAAGGTTGGAGAAGCTGTCCCTGTTTCGCCTAATGAACAGGATGCTCAGGAGCATATTGAGGAAGGTCTTACTACATCAGTGGATGTGAAGGCTGGAAAAGTGGTTAGAAACCTGAAGCCTCGTTCCGGGGAAAAGCTATATGAGTGCTACGTTTGTCATGTTCGGTTTACACAGGGTGGGACCCTGAAAATGCACACACTGCAAAAGCATACAGAAAATGTAGCCAAAGTTCACTGTCCCCATTGTGATCCAGTTATTGCAAGAAAAAGTGATCCAGGGGTTCACTTAAGAAAGCAGCGTCCTTTTACTTAACAAGGAAAGAAGTGCCGCTACTGTGATACAGTCTTCTATGACCGTTATGCGCTTATTCAACATCAGAAGTCTCACAAAAATCAAAAGCGATTTAAATTTGATTGGTGTGAGTTTGCTTGCAGACAGGGGCTTCATTTGATCAGACATAAAATGACCCACACTGGAGAGAAACTTTATTCTTGCTGTCAATGCGATTAAACATTCACAAGTAGAAATACAACGCCGAGACCTGTTGAGAATTGCATAGGTCCTGATGCTACTGAACGTGGAAATGCAGGAGAAGGAGAGGGGATGCACAAAAAAGAGTGAACCTGGACGAAACCAGAAAGTGCGTTCCAAGGTCCAACCAAGTAGTAAAGATAAAGCAAGAACTGGGAACGAGGACAAAGAAAAATCTGGAGAAACAAGACGGAAAAAATCCGACGGGGAAAATGTGTCCAACCCCACGGGGTCGAACAGAGGGGGGGATATGTGACAGAGTGTCACATATAATAATTAACATCAATGACAAATCACATCATAAAACAAAATCAACAATAAAATAAACATTAAAAATGACATTACCTCCCTGATTCACCACCTAGGCTGTAGGTTCTCGAAGGCATCCCCATCACCTCCTTGTTCCCAGACGCTTTAGGAATGCTACCAGATCCCTCTAGCAGCCCCACCAATTCCACCACTTGTCGTTCCGCCTCACTCAACATTCCACATCTAAGGTGGTACACCGCAACACCAATTATTACCGCCCCCTATAGGACTACACTTGAGGACCTTCCAACTGCCCACCACCAGAACAAAAAACCCAGGACTATCCCCCAATTCATTTTTTAGGGCAGGGTCTCCCTTCCCTTCAGCAGTCCCTCATCAACGTTTCTCTCCCTCCCTATGCCTCCCGATTTTACCTCTTCCATACCTTGCCCACCATTCCCCTGCATTTTTTTAAACCTTGCCCTGTTAGTCCCATCATGTCCGCCTTTTGCCCAAACTTGGGCTCCAAGCTCCCCTTTACCATGCTGCTCGGTTTATGACCAATTCCCCTGATGATCATAATGCTGGAACCGAACCTGGTCGTTGAGAGAGAAGCATCTGTAATGTTATTTCTGTCATTGACTTTAGTGGAATTGGAGTTTGCCTATAAATAAACCCCATGCGATTGATTTGACAAATATTTAGTGAACTGAACAAAGGCAAATTCAACCAACACTGTTTAGCAACTTTAAAGAAATTATTTTTCTATCATTATTATACAATTATTATGAAAAAAAAGATTCACTCAACTGTTATTAACTTTGGTTTTTAGTTGTCCTATTAGGAGCTATTAAAAAAATCTAGGTGAATTTTATATTTTAATTTTTTTCATCTGTAGAAATTTTCAGCATGTGCATATTATTGATAAATATAAATGAATATGGTAATAGGTAAATAAACTGGTAAAAAATGTTATACAGTACTGACTAGACGGTTTACATACAAACCTAAACTTAAAAAAAGGAATGTTTTGCTTATTATATAAAATAAATTTTCCTAAAAAAGTAATAAATCATATTCCTAAGACTGTGCTTTTATATTTATTTTAGACTTAACGTATATTATGTGTAAGACAGATTCACTTCACAGAATCATGTTAACTGTATCCACTAAACAACGCCTTATGTCTAACTGCATTGCAGTCAAAAGCTGTTCAAGCAGTTTAACGCTTTTGGTAAAAGGTGCCATATTCTCCCATTTGTTTAAAAAAAGCCTTAACCCATCTATACAGTTATCGTTCAAAGCAGCTCTGATTTACATTGTGATATGTCTTCGATTTAGGTGAAACAATTTTCCTTTTACGTAAATAAAATGTATATGAGAGCATACACTTGTTTTAAATACATTAAACTGCATTAGCTGTTTGTTTGTAATAGTTTAAAACTTGATGCATTCATTAAAAAAAAATAATATTATTGTGGTATGGATTGTATGAAGGAGGAAATAAACCTATTTACGTCGGCATCCACAAATCGGGATCAAACATCATGCTGGTGGAGTTTATTTACAGATTAGATTGTTGACTGTATGTTGCAGCAAAATTGTGGTATGTTGGTAACAGCTTTTTTTGAGCCATGCATTGTCCTGGGATCCTCCATCTGTCTCCATCTACTCTACCCTTCGTCCTATGTCTTTTGATCTAGCCCTGGGCAGCTTAAATATCTAGTTGAATAATTCCCTAAAACACTTAGTAAATACTATTGGGAATTTTTCTCTACAAGTGTGGCTAGTGTAAAGTTTTTAGAAGGTCAGTTTTAAGTTTGTTCTCATTCAGTTTCTGTTTTTTGTTTGGGGTACCCTGTATGCTTTTTTCAATAAATAACATTTTCACATTGAAATATTGTGAATTATTCTTTTGTTGGATTCATTCATTAGGCATAACATACTATTGTGAGAATGTCAAATTCATTTTTGTAATTTGCCTTTGTTTGAAAGTTTTTGCAGTAATTTTTTTCTGTTTATATTTATCGTTTATATTGTAAAAATATATTTCCCATAAGAAAATCGTATATCAGTTTAAACTTATAAGCTGTAAGTAGAGCTCTGATATTACCTTACAAAACATTTTTTTACTTAAAAACTTTTATTTGTGCGGTTGAAGGAAATAAATAGTGGATGTTTATTTCTGATGCTTCCCACAACAGAAAACAATAAACTAACCTAATTGCCGTGTTCTATAAATAATTATTAGGATATACAAAATGATCAATTACAATAACGAGATCATTGAACCTAAGCTTAATTGTGGTCTAAAAGATGAAAAGTTATAAAAGCTTTAATAGCCAGCCAATGCCCATGGCACATAAACTAACCATCAGTTTAATCTGACATGCTCTAATAAATTAGGTATTGTACTAGGGATGAGGAAATCATTGGGAAGAAAATAAGGTCCTTATTTTGTATTTGATACTTAAAAGACTATTATTAACCACCCGGGCAGTTAGCCCAACCTTGGTTCGGGGTAAGTAAACTTGCTACTATCGTTTACCCCGAACCAAGGTCGGGGTAGCTAAAAGTATAAACATGCGTTACAGTGCAATCTGATTGTCATACAATGTTGTTTACAACGGATTACAACTAAAAAAAAATACTTACCTTGTCCCTGCAGCTCCTCCGGAGACGTCTTCTCTCTTCATCCGGCGTGTGCAGTGACAATTTCCGGGGTTTCCCGGTGACGTCGCTGCATGGGTCGGTGCGGGCGGGAGGCGGGGCGGGAAATTCAAATCCCTTTGTATTGAACTCAATACAAAAAAGCTTTATTGAGTCCAATACAAAGAAATCTTTATATATTATATATATAATTGTATTATATATATATTATATAAGCTACTATACAGTAACATTACATTATACACTTTTTTTTTTTAATTTTTTTAAAGATTTTTTTTATGTTTTATACCACTTTTTGCATGGAAGTACGTAAGTTTGGAAAGAATTAGAACACCCGGCGTTCGCGTACGTGTCCCTCAGCAATTCCTGATGATGTCAGTGCATGCGCCAGTTGACGGGGGTCGTAGCAGGAAATTCAAATATTTTGTATTGGATTCAATACAAAGTCCTGTATCCAATCCAATACAAAATAATACAAAATATATTTATGTGGTTTTGTCTATAGGTATGTGACGTTGGACTCTGTTTTAAAATTTACCACACTACGGAGGTGTTTTAGAAAAATATATGACTATACAGTATACCGAATTATCGCATTTTCAGTATTTTTGATTTATTTATGTATTCTTGTTTAAGCTGATTTTTGTGTTTTTTGTTTGATTTTATTAAAAGTAATTTTTTTTTTTTTTTACATGATTGTGTGTTTCAAACTTTTTTTATATTCATGATATCTACTAGACCCTTGTTCGGACATATTTCTGTAAGTTACAGGTCTACAATTAAAAAAAAAAAAAAAAATCATGGAAAACAGTGTACCGCTTTTGGTACAGAAATCTAGACATCAGTGAAACGCCCAGGTGGTTAAGATATGAGTATTTGCACTGAAATTTGTAATGAAATAGATTTAAAAATTCAAAAGAATTCGGAGACAAGTTTTTGTACACTAAAAATTAAACACACACACAAAAAAAATCAATTTTTGAGAACAAGAATGACCCCATAAATAAACTCTAGTCTTCTCCAACAGTAATATTTCTGTTGATGTTTTTCCAATGGCTTCTTCCCCGTTTGCATCTTCTGATACAGAAAAGATTGTCCTTCAAAATGTAATATTTTTGTTATGTAACTCATCATATTGACTGTTAAGGATACTATCCTGGTTTTAGTATTCACTGCATTTACTAAATTATTAGTTTTAAAGGTATTTCAGTTAGTGGTAATTATGCAAAATGCCTTGTTTAGTTTTTAGGTTTTTAGTTCTACCTTGGTGCTTTAATTCCAGGTTGATTGATTAGTCATGTTGCTTAGCTAGTGTCATCACGTGCATGTTGAACCTGTAACTTTAGGATTGCTCTATTTTAAAACATTTTACTTATTTTCTTCAATATTTTCTTGCACCCCACAAATTCTCAAATACTTATATTCCTAAATATAAATAATATTTCCAAATATTGGCCTTTTGTTATTTATTTGAATGCCATGATAACAAGTGTGGGTTGTGTTATTTTATTTATGTAATTGTGCTGATTTGGTTTATACATTTTTTGAAATAAAGTTGAGCAGGTTTCAGTCATAGAACAATTTATACACCCGCCAGCCACATTATTGAGTACAGTACATCTGTTTAAATACTTGTTCACGCAAATACCTAATCAGTCAATGACACAACAGCAACTTAATGCATTTAGTCACGTACACATTGTCAAGGTGACCTGCTGAAGTTTAAACCAAGCATCAGAAAGGGAAAGAAAATTTATTTAGAAACTTAGAACATGGCATGCTTGTTGCTGCTAGACAGGCATGTCTCAAAACTGATTGTAAGGCCCTGGTCAGTACCAATATTCCCCAGACACCAGTCCCCCAATCTATAGTCTTCACCTATAGCAGCCCCAGCCTCGGGAGGCTGGTTGCATCTCCCAGCACTCGGTTGCCCCTAGGACTTAGTGTACAAGGTATGGTGTCTGGGGATAGGCCGGCAGCTCACCAGAATCCCACAGATACATAATACAGAATTACCAGGGAATCCAGAAACAAGCCGAAGTCAAACACAGGATATCAGTCCACCAAACTAGATACAAAGGAAAAGGCACAAGCAGAGTCATAGTCACAGGCAAAGGTCAGTCCAGGCTGAGTTCAAGCAGATTGTCAGGAACAGGCAAAGGTCAGTAACAGAAAAATTCCCAGAATCTCTCCAGCACAGATAAGCCCGGCTAACGCTATACCAGGCACAGGTGACTGGGAGCAGAGAGGCTATAAAGTCCCAGCAGCCAATAGCAGTGCAGGAGTCAAGAGCTGATCAGCCTCTAGAATCCCTATCCTTCAGCTGTACACGGTCTACCAATGGATGCTGGGGATGCCATAAATCCATCAGACTGCACGGGTAAAGGGAAGCAGGGGCTGCTGCTATCTTAGTTCTCCTGGCTGATGCAAATTACATCACTGGACAGAACAGACTGTGTTTTATATTGCGATGGCACACAGCACAGTCGTTGGCCAGATGCTCTCCTAACACTGATGATCTCCCAGGATTTCCAAGCACTACCATCTCTGGGATTTACAGCATCATAAAAATGTACAAGATCTGAAAAAAAATGTCTATTGTTAGAGGCAGTTCTCTAGGTAAAAATGATATTCTGATGCTAG
The DNA here is from genome assembly GCF_032062135.1 of Pyxicephalus adspersus. Classification (NCBI taxonomy): domain Eukaryota; kingdom Metazoa; phylum Chordata; class Amphibia; order Anura; family Pyxicephalidae; genus Pyxicephalus; species Pyxicephalus adspersus. The sequence goes on along the minus strand of NC_092862.1, from coordinate 70,019,274 downwards.
AAATCTAGGGAGAATGGTCAGACTTTGTATTATGGATCCCACATTGTCAGGAGTCATCCATTATTAGTTGTAGGATAACCAGTACAAAAAAGTTAAACACAGTTACACAAAACACATACACCTAATTAAAATATTTTAACATTAAATTCTCATCTTTTTTAACCCTTTCAGGGAATGAGTAAGGTATTTTATGTACCCCAGCACTCATTCCTCAGGGGGCTTCCAGATTCCAAAGTCCTGCTAAAAACATTTTTTTAAAGCCTCCATTTTTTTCAGTGTAGGCATTCATAATAAAGCTTAAAAACTTGAGTAAAATTTGATTCAATAAGAGCTTTCATTGATGTTTTGAAGTGTTTATAAACAAAGGAATACGCAGGAAAACTCCCTCATCTCCCCCATGAATGGGCGCATTTTCACACATTTCCTCTAATTTTAATTTTTTCAAATGTTCCAAGCAAACCTGGACTGGATTTCTTAAAGTAATTTATTATTTGTTAACAAATATTTTTATTCCTGGACAAGATCCATTCCAGGTTTTTTGGATCACCCAGGTTCACTGATGAAAATGTATCCTCTCGAGTCTTGAAGAGCATCATTAAATCAGGCCCACTGCATCTGTAAATGTATCATAGGTAAACTTTCTATGGGTAAATACATTGTATTATGGAAGGTTTGACATGGTTTGATAAACAAAATGTTAGATATAGTTTTATTACACCATGGGAATGCTAATCCATAGTTTAGCTTAAGTCATACACAATTAATACTATACACAATAATATGCCCATGACCATATGCAACCCGTAGCATTTTTTGTTTTATTATTCAAATGATTGTTGCCTGGTAAAAGTATTTTCCCAATGTTTTGTAATAAAGAAACCTGTTCTGTTTAAAAGGTATTTCTTTATCAAGGTTTATGCCACAGTGCTTTTGTTTAAAGTTATTTTGAGTATGTATATATTTAGAGTATGTATATATATATATACATACTCTAAGTAGTCTGTATTATCCTAGGCGCTTACTCATCATGAAAAGAAACATTTTCTTTAGACAGGGTTCAAGTTGTTCAACATTTGTCATTGTCCACAGGTTTTTAAAAATATATATTAAAGTCCCACATATATATATTTATTGCTTGAAATACTAAAGTGTACACACCTTAAAGTATCCTCAAACCTCCTTTATGTAGTGTCTCTTGGTATCTTAGGTATTACATTTAACTGTGTAATCCCTCTTTTTAGCCCCTGTGACCCCCATTATAGCCAAGAGGCTGAGTCACAGAGCCTGATTCATCAAGCTAAATTGAAAGATCAACGTGCGCGTATTCACGATCTGGAATCAGAGCCCTACAATCAATTCATCAACCAAATCTGAGGAGCTAGAGTACTCGCGCACAACTGAAGCGATCTCTCCGATGGGATATTACCCTTAGCCCTAAAAAAAAATGTTTTATGCTGTTCAAATGTTTAAAACATCTATATGAGCTAAGAAATAGGCATATTTTAAAATGACTTATTTCTTTCCTGTTAGGCAAGAGTTAACCGAGTTCAGCTCGGTAAATATACATATATATATATATATATATATATATATATATATATATATATATATATATATACACATATTAATATATATCTGTTAAAGCAAACAAGAATGTTTTTGTGCTTGTGACTTATGTGGGAAAATCTATTCTGAATGCAAATCGGACTGGATATATATATATATATATATATATATATATATATATATATATATAAAATTGTAATTTTACTTTAGTTATTATGATCAAAAAAACAAAACAAAAAAAATAAATAATAAATATATATATATATATATATATATATAATACTTTTAACATTAAATCCTCCCCAACTTTATTTTATTTTTTTTTATTAATTGAATATCTGTTTACTGGTGTAAAATCTAAAGGATCCTATCAAAAAATGATTATGGAATGTCCAATTGCAAGAAAAACAAACAGCCAATTTTGACAGACTGCGAAAGTATTAATTGCAAGCCAATTTCTATCACCTGTGTGCTTAAATTTGAGCATATATAAGTGTGTTATCTAACTTGCTTTTTCCTTTTGTCTTTTTTTCTTAGAGGGGCAGGAGGGGCTGTTGTTTTGTGTGTTATCCTAATTAATCTATGTTGCTGCATTTGATACTTTGCTTACCCTTTAGCACAATAGCTGTTTTTGTTGATGTTTTGAAATGTTTGTCCTGCATATATTTTTTAATCCAGTTTTCCACCCTTGATAGGTCAAAATTGCATATTGGTTTGGTAAGTATTTTTTGAATACAATATTTGTTGGGCCATTTTTGAACTATTTTGGCTTTATATGGAAGTGTGGGTTTACATGTGTTTTGTTTGTTCTTTTTAATTTTTTTGTCATGTAAATTTAGTGTGTTTTTTTTTAAGTTTTTTTATATTTTAATGCGACCTTTTAGCAAATGTTTCTTTTGAATAAAGTTGATTGTAAAATGTTGTTATTTGTTTTTTGGGGGTTTGTTGTTATTTATTTTTTGCAATCTCCCGAGGACACAGTTTAAAAAGTCAGTTGTGATTGTTTTTAAGGTGTTCCTTTCTCTGAATTGTTTGAAAGGCTAAAAACAGCACAATTGTCTTGTTAAAACTCAGTTGTTTGATGCGCATAGTTGTGCGCCAAACTTCAGGAGTGTGTAGCTCATAGTTGTGTGCCAAGGCGGACCCGCTATGTGCACGTGAACTGTTGTTTATCAGTTGAAAAATGCACCGCAGTTTTGCACAGTCCTTTTTCAGGGAATTTTTTATTTTTTGTATATATTGCTTGTTTTGCTTCATATGCACTCATGCATGTATGTATAGACATGAGTGCACAAAAAGCAAAACATGTATGTATGCATTTAGATGTGTGTACATATACATAGAAAGGAGAAATTATAGGAAGAAATAGGCAAAGAGGGCTTTTTGTACCATATTGCTTACCATTATTAAAATTGAAAAGATTGCCTATTTCTTCCTATGGTTTCTGATATCATGGACTTGGCTACAAGCAACATTCATGGATGATATTGCTTCTGGTTAAAGGAGGAATCCATCTTTATGTGCTTCCACTACCAAGCTGAGGTGAGTAAGTCAATATATATAGTGAGCCAAGGTCTAAAATGCCATTCAAACCTGGAGAAACACCCTGAAGGGATAGAAAAGCAAGAAAAAGTTTGGCACAAAGTGGAATTGGCCCTAGATGTTTGATATACTAGTACTATTTGTTTTGTGTAAACCCCTAAATAATGCATACACTCCAGTATTTAATGAGCATAAAGTTAAACCACAACACAACATCTGCTCATTTCCAAGAGTGTACGACCCCACTTGTGAGTTTGGCAATCAATGTGGTTTGATGTTGTGCTTGGCAACCTGGACCTGACCTGTAAAATGGACTGGAGATGTGCACAGAACAGGGCGCAGGTGTGCGCTAATCAATTGCTATCACCTCACCATTGAGTTTAACATCTCCTAAATTGCGCAGCTGAAAATAATCTCCTTAATTGGCGTATTCGAGATCTTTGCAAGAAATCGGCAGGCGAGTTCACTAGAACTCGGCCCTTACTCACAGTAATAGAGCTTGCCGACCGGTGTATACATGCGTGCGTCAAGCGTACGCGCACTTTATTGATAAATCAGACCTGAAGTCTCTACCTGTCTTTGTGGTCAATGACCAAACAGAGGCAGGAAAGTGTCAGTGCAAGTATTTTCTATGGCTCTCACTCACTCTTTAGCTGTCAGCAGTTTCAGAACTCTGAGGTTTAGCACAACCCTCTCACCTGTGTAAATTAGTACTCTAAACATAAAACATGCCATATACCTCCCTTCCCAATGCAGGTTTACATTACCTTTATCAGTTTTGAAATCCTGATCCAATGCCTTACAGCACAATAAATAACAATGCCTTTCAATATTGTGTCCGTATGTGCAGGCACATTGTATTAACATCTATGTCAACATTCTCACAACTCTGTTGTTTACAACTCACATGTCTGTTTTGTGATTTCATTGAGTGGGACTTTAACAAAAGGAAATCACCTCAGCCTAAAACATTTCTTCTGCCTTTACACTGTTTCAACACATAGGCATTCCTGGATGCATAGCATTTTCATGCACACCACTTCAGACTAATGACTGACAGGACAGAAACTAAGTAGCTAAATGAGAAAGGCCAGAACAGCACAAATAGAAAAGAGTGGACTGTAATCGGACAGCAAATGAGGACTCATATACACTGTGCAGGAAAATGAGACTAATCATTTTTTTGCACAGGAAAGGAAAATGATAGAGAAAAAAAAAATCAGACGCCTTCAGACCTAATAGCCTCCCCCCAGCAAGTATTTAGCATATATGCATCAAAAAACTTGTTCCTTCCTCTCTCATAGAATGTCTGGTTCATTCTCTCTGCAAACCCATTTGCTACTGCATTATATGGTACAGTGGTCTGAAACATAACTCTATGTTGAGAATGGCTTGTGTTACGCCACTTGTATATTTAGTCCCATTAACAGATATCAGTGTAAGTAAGAATGTACTTTACTTTACTGCGCTGCTGTTGCTTTACTTTGGAACTTTTCACATCTATTTTCCCTTTAATGCAGCTTGTACATTTAATGCAGCTTTGGACATGCTGGTTAATTTTTATACCACTTGTATAGGTTTTGTTTATTATTTTATTTATTGTATCATGACTGCTATGCCCAAGACATCTGTGCCAGGTGTGGATGCAGTTGATATGGCTATATTAGCCATTTCACTGCAATTCACCAATAAAAGTTAATTTGTGATTTTGTTTTGCCTTAATTAGGGAGCTTCATCAATGATAAAAGGTAGCTTTCAAGACTAGGCACATACAAGATTTTTCTTACATGTGTCTGGAGATATATTGAGAAATAGAACAGTAAAAAAATTAATAATATTCTGATTTAATTATCTTTACATTAGGGTTTGTATTTGTTTCCTGTTTTTCCTGATGAAGTTGCCCCTGAGTCAACACACCATGCCTGTACAGAAGGCATGCAGAGATCTCTAGCTGCAAATTTCCAGTTTTATTTCTGTTTTTCAGCTTTAAGTTAATATATATATATATATATATATATAATGAATTGTCAAAGTCTTGTTTTGGACTGTTACTAAACACACAGATGTGACTAATATAAGACATGTGTCTTTTGTGCATAAGTAAAATTTGTTTTCTGGTGTGATCCTTTCACCTCATAATTGCTATTTTCTGTATTCAACATTTATTTTTTTAATCATGGATATAGATAATCTCCAGCCTAACCTTGTTTTTGCCCATTTGTTCATAGCCACCTCCTGTCTTTGGTGGCCTTTTTTACTTGCATGCTCTGGGATCTTCAGGCTGAGCACTGGGGGCTTTGGTGGCTTACATAGTCTCATATTGTTTTAAGGCTGGGAGACTGTTGATTCAGATGGGCCCTACCCATCACATCCATTCTAACCCCAACTCTCCCCTTTTATCTATTTGCCATCTAACAAGTAAGCCAAGGATACATGATAAAAGCGATAAAAGTGTAAAAAAAAGTTTTACCAAAGGAGGAGTCCAGCAAAATGTATAAAACTAAGGTTAACTGGTGTGCCTAGCCTGGATGCTATATGGGGTAAAAAGAGAAAAAGGAGAAAAAAGACAGGCTTTATGGACACAAGATATGAAAGAAATACACATATATTTATTGATTAGTAGCTCAGCTGTGCTAGAACCTATGTTAACACAATTCACCGAGTTACAGCGGAAATCAAAAAAGATAATTGAAAATATACTAAATAAGCAGATATATTGCGAGTAATAATGCTCAGTTACCCAACGTGTTTCACCCAAATAGGGCTTTCTCAGGGGTTTAGAGAGCTCCAAACTAGAAGTAACATAAAATATTAACAATAAACGTTCAAAAAATGGTGGTACATTATTGCCTAGATCTATATATATAAACATAATGGAATAGGAAATATTACATTCACAATCAGTATCAAAATAATCCAGGTGTAATTAATACATGTCATCATGCTTATACATATGCATAATAAACCTGGGTTAGTTTAACCCATTAAAGGCAGGACCATTAGCAGCATTAGTCTGTTTGTTGCTGGCTGCTGACGGCTCGTCCCTCTTGCTTTACCCCAACGGATTAAAGTAGGTGATACTCTCTCTGCTTATTTTGACAACTTTCATACTAGCAATTTTCTTAAATGTTAACTAATATGATCCTAAATTACAGTTACTGGTTTGTGGGAAAAAGGAGAAAAGTAGTTCTTCTACCTAATATCAACACCATTCTTGACGTATGTCCTCTAGAGGTGTCTAAGGTGTTCCTGAAACACTTGAAAAACTGCACTTAGTTCAAATAGCAAATGTCACTTAGCTGTATATAGTTTAAAAAGTCTGCAAGCTCCTCATGATGTGTCTCCCACGACTGGATACACAGTGATTTGCACAAACACTTGCACAGTGGGGAATCAGCCACCCAACTGGAACTCTAGGGCAGTAACAGCCGACAGAATACACCTGATCACAGTAGCTGAGTCTTTCAGGAACCACTCCTGAACGCCATATTGACTAGGGGCGACCACACAATCTGGCTGCAGCTCACATGCTCAGCTACTGCTGCCTCATCAGATTGGGTCACACTGGCCTCCTCCCCCCTGTACTCCTCAGCATTTACCACCTCTGGGCTTGTCCAACATCCCTGAGAATTCAGGGTAAAGTAAATAAAGTGGCCAGCACCAATACCACAATTAAAAGGGCCACACCTGTCAGTGGGGCCAGCACCTCTACCTCTGACACTCCTGCATCCTGGGGTGCTGGCCACCCCACTACAGTGGTTAAATGTATTATTACATTTATGTTCCTGATAAGGACCATATGAAATACCTTTCACTTCATACAAATTATCTAATATGCATTGCGTGTTTTTTCCCTAATGATCTGATAACCCCCCAACAAGCATAGTAAAATAATTGAAAATGTACTTAAGATAATTAGCAGGAGAATTTGAACTTGGAGAAAGAACAAATTTAATTACAACCTTCATGTTCTGATTGTCATAGAGAATCTATTCATCTCCCTCATACACATACGTTTACCAGGTGTTCCAACTGAATGAATAAGGCACTAATACTGATGGTACATCTACTGCTGATATTTGTATCTCTTCAAAATCACTAAAACCTTACCAGTATACCCTCTCCGTGTGCAGCCAGGAAAACAAGTAAGAACACACAAGTAAGATATTATAAAACAATAGTTTTGTAAGTTATTCTGTTTTGGCAATCTACAAATAACTTTACTCCCCCTCATACATTTTCTTTCGTTTTTAGATTTAAAACTTTTTCACTCACAATGTTGTGGCTACTCTAAACTCTACTGTTTAAACGTCAGTCTCTGCAACTTATTACTGGCAGATACACAGTAAGTTTATTTACTTATCATTTGAAATTCAACCAATTTAATCCGCATATGTATTACCATGATGACATGTACTAATTACAATTGGAATATTTTGATATGCATTGTGAATGTAATATTTCCTATTCCATTATGTTTATAAATACCTAGGCAATAATGTATCATCATTTTTGCATGTTTATTGTTATTATTTTATGTTACTTTTGGTTTGGAGTTCTCTAAACCCCTGAGGAAGCCCTATTTGGGCGAAAGGCGTTCGGGAAACTGAGTATTATTACTCACAATATATCTGCCTATTTGGTATATTTTCATTTATCTTTTTTGATTTCCACTGTAGCCCAGGTGAATTGTGTTAGCATAGGTTCTAGCACAGCTGAGCTATGTATAGCCTAGATCATCACAACAGTCAATAAATATATGCATATTTCTTTTGTATCTTGTGCCCAAAAAGCCTGTCTTTTCTCTTCTTTTTCTCTTTTTACGCGATAAAATTATAGCCAATAATAAAAAGTAGTTGGTTAGCAGTGTTGTCTCTAGAAATACAATTATATATATATATATATATTTTTTATTGGTTTAATATATCGAAGTTCCTAAGTACCTATGTGTGCATACTAACTCTGTTTCTCACTGTTTCAGACTTGATATTAAACTAAAAAAATGATTCTTCATGACCTTTCTACTGTGCTCAAATCATTTTGGAAAATAAAACCTAACATTTTGTTCTCTTCAGTAAGAGCTAACCAAGAGCTCATCTAACAGAGTAAAGACTAACTTCTCAATTAACTTGTTACTGTCAGCACCCAAGGTACTACAGTACAGCTCATGTAAAGAGCCTTTTAAAGAGTAGTGCTCTGGCATTATCAGGACATTATCAAGATCCTAAGTTTATTAACCTCTTTTACAGCTGCAGTCTATTTTATTGTTCCACAACAAAATGTCTGGTGGCAAGATGAATTAAAAAATATCCTCTCCTTTGAGAACAAGCAGGCAACACTTTGCTAGGCTGTTAGCTGTTTGAGCTTCACTGATTTTCATCTGTGTATCTTCTTCAGCCTTGGAGAGCTTTAATAAATCAGACCCCATGAATTTGTAATAGAAATAACACATTTGTGGAACAGCAAATAACGCTTTACCACAACACGTAACCTATATTGTAATAGAAATAACAAATTTGGGGTATACTTGCTACATTGTTAGGACTGAGCATTGCTCTCCCAGAGATGACACTTAAAGCAGAATGAAAAGCGTCAACAGTTTTTTTATGACACAAAACACTGTCTTGGGTGAAGATGGATAACCGGATCCCAGTGCCTTCTGTCTAGATCTTTTTAGTTTATATTCTGGTCTGACAATGGCTAGGGAGACCATTCTGTTTATTACACCGTTCATACAGGTTTTCTTTAAAATAATTATTTAGGTAGTTGATGTGTATCATGTAAGTTCATTTTGAAGATCTGTTTAGATAATATATCAAAGAATAAAAAAGCATGTGATAATAAATATCATGAGCTCTTTGGATGCATCCCAATAGATCCAGAAAACTGACTAAATGAATCACCAGCAGAGTGTTGGGTTTGATTTTTGTTAATCTCCAGAAATGAATGTCATATCATTCATTGAGTAAGGTTTTGGAGAATAAAAAAAATTAAGCAACACTTAGTAAGTGAATATAAAATGTGTAATATGTAAACATACTGTTTATTATTAATAATAATAACAATGTTTAGGATAAATGAAGGGACAGGAATATGAATATGTATAATTGTTTACACTGTGTTTTATTCTTTTTATTTAATTTAAGTTAATTTGTAATCATGTCACTTGTAATCATGTCACATATTTTTTTTTATAAAAGTTCATTTCATCAAAAGTTTATTCTTAAAAGTTTAAAACTAAGTCACAGACAGTAGCCTGGTAAATGATTATTACATTTCCTCACAGTTCATTTCTCATTAAAGGGAAACTATTTTAGCTAAATTGGGTTGGGTCTTTCAGGTGAGCCTGTATTTGTCATTTAATGAATAGAAAAATAGCAACCCATTCATGCTAAACGTCCACATTTTCAGTGTATGGTGCATACCTTTGCACATTCCTCTAGAGTAGAGATATGATTCTAACTCATTAGCAATGTCCAAATTTTTTTCTGTTCACGCTGTTAACCAATACTTCTTAAAAAAAAGTCCAGTAACTAAAGACTGTGGTTAAAAACTTTGTAAATAATTAAAAAGAAAAGCCAAGTTCTCACAAGGTAAAACTATGTACCATTTATTATAACACATATTAAAACATATTTATCAATCGTACTGTCATTCAGCAATTTTTGAACTGATCTACTTCATATGCAGATAGTATCATTTACTTATGTAGGTGAGTAGATATCCAAATCATTTACCACAAATACATGTTTTTATTTATGCATAATTAGGAGGTTGATGGGTAATTAGGGGGTTTGGTTCATGAAGAGTTAGACAAATGTTTTTTTTGAAGTTTACCAAACCCAATGTTAGTGTCTACCACCATGGGGGTCTATAGGAGATGTGGTTTCAACTTCACAAAACGTCAACATATTGCAAGAACAGTTACTCAGAAGATAACTATAAAAAGCCTAAAACATTCACATAGAAAAAAAAAATAGCTTAAGAACACTTGATCCTATCACCTTAAAACATTTATACAGAGCACACACCTAATGATGTGAAAACACACAACCTTCTACTCCACAAAAACTGCCGGTATGTGCTATATCAATCCTGCTCTTGTGTTCCTCCTTCATTAAGTTTATCCAGGAACTTTACATCTGTTGACTTAGTTTTGTGTCTGTGCTCCAGTTTTGCAGTACATTGCTTAACAAATGACATCTGAAAATTATATACTATCATACACATGTGATTGAAAGGGTCTCACTTCTACACCTCAAGCTTCTTCAAAACATTTTGTAGGGGATGTCAGGCATGCTTACATGGCTATAGGATCCGTACAATAATGTAGTACTTTTTTATTAGTTAGTAGGATTGTCACAATGCTATTAAGTAAGTTTTAAAATATTTTTACCTATTTATGTTTTCAAATATTGGGTGAAAAAAACATTTATATCTCTGATATAAGGAAATGCAAAAGCACTGTAAATTGCTCGGAATTCTTTTTATCGTCGACAGGGAAAACCTAACACTCTGCTCTAAAGAACTAAAATTGAGCCTCTGACTGGATGGCTTCTGCATTGTATTTTTTTAATTGGAAATATGGTTTTACTTTCACTTATCACATGTTCACTAATACCTTTAAGCTCTGATACATAAGCATGGAACCCACATCTAAGGAGATTCAGAGTATAACGGTGGCAATTTTAGACAAGCTTTTAGCAAGAATCAGTAGGTTTTAATAGACTGCTAAATGGTACTTAAAACAGTCCAGAATTAAAGGAAGTTTTGCAATTTTCAAGGTTTCTTGAAGCATAATAAATTGTTTCTGAGGTTTGCTGATTAGAATCATCTTCAAACTGCATTTGGAGTTAGAAGTAAACAAATAAAATGTACCGTACCCAATGTATAAGACACTTCCATGTATGGGACGCACCTTGATTTTGGGACCCAAAATTTGGAAAAAAATAATTTTAATAAATAAAGGTATTGAACTTAACGTATTGAACTGGTGCATCAAATTAACTCCCCTAGCGTTTTAATTCTGTCAGTTTTTTGATGCAAAAAGTGATCCTATTTTTTTTTGCATAGAAATTTTTGTTTATATTGTGGGCCTGTAATTCTTAGGATTAACTCCTGGGTATGATAATAATATTTTCTTTATTATATTATAATCATAAATTATAATATAATACATAATTTTAAATATTAATTAAAAAAATAATGAAATAATAGACAACAATGTAATCTTAAAATAAAATATAAAATTAAAAATGTACTTTTATTTTTATTTCATGTTGCGTGGTGTTTTTGTACTGTAAAAACCATTTAAAAGCAGATTACATTGTAATCTGCTTTTAAATTTCCCTCCCAGACACACCCCCAATACATCACCACTTGCATCACCCGGAAGATGACTCATCCTCCCGGGTGATGCGAGTGGGGATGTCCCGCCTGCCTCACACAGACGAGCACCCACGGAATTTGCTATTGCTGCTCGCATCGGCAGTGAGATGTGAAGCACAATGCAGAAGTCCTGCATTGTGCTTGGCATCTCACTGCTGATGCGAGCAGTGGCGTGGCCAGGACCCGGGTGGTATTTAAAAGCAGATTACAAAGTAATCTGCTTTTAAATTTCCTGCCCGGCTATTCCCCCCGACGGACCGGCGCCCCAGCATCACAGCGGGACAATCAGATCTCTGCTGGAGCACGGGGCAAAGGTAAGGCGGGCTTCTAAAGCCACCCCGAGTCACACTCGGGATTACCGCTAGGGGGATTAAAGGGGGATTTGCAATCTGTCCCAACTCAAACTGATGTGTCTTCCGACTTTGAATGACAAAACAATGAAATTCAAAGACCTTCTGCTGATTGCTTTCAGGCATCTTTTGGGCAAGTCTGGTGCATGTACACATGCTTAGTTCATGTCGTTTCATGAATCTGAAGCACCAATTGTGTCCTCCTTTGAACTTTTTGTTCACCAGCAATTCTTCTGGCGTCATGCTGAACAATTTTTGTAGACACAGGAATTCCGATTGTCCTTTGCTCTTCAGCCCAAATCTTTAATTGCCTCTCCAAATCAGGCCATTTTGCTGAATTGCCTCTCATGGCCTTCTTCTTCCGTGGCATCTTCAGTAAGGTCTCTTCTTCCTGTAGCCAGTCCCTGATTTTTTTCTCAGTTGGAGGAGGACCAAATTTACATTCAGCAGCACGACTTTCATTCTCTTTTGCAAATTGGATCACTTTAATTTGTATTGAGCACTGTATGCAAATCTTTTCTGAGCCATGGCTTTATTACCTCTGTAGCGCGAGTGTGCTCCGTAGGCATCCGTAGCTGTATAACGCTAATAAAAAAAAATATTGCAGAAACAACAAGCGCGATAAAGCGTGATTTGCAGTTAAAAAAAAAATCATCCATTGTATAAGATGAACCGTTTTTAGACCCTGCATTTTTCGAAACAAAGTGCATCTTATACATGGAGAAATACAGTATTTTGAGTATAGAGCACAAGGTTGTGAAGCCAAGACATTATTAAGTAACCATGCAAACTTTAAAATTTCACTTCACTGTAGAAATATTAAACGCCAGTCTATTTTATTATGGTTTCTGTATACTGCAGGCTAGCCAATTTGTTTTTTATTACAAACAACAAATAAATTTAGTTCTTTCTTCTTTGGGCACCAATTTAGAGTTACCAATTTTACTTCATCTTTAACCATTTTAACCCACGGTCATAGTTTTTTCATTACTACATTTTTGTTGATTGGTGAACCATAGACAAAAGGACATAAAAGATTTTCTTTTTAAATTTTAGGCAGTGCTAATAAACAGAGCGTTAATAAACACCTAAACATGAATTAATTGTATTAAAACATTTTTTTACTTGAAAGGTCCCTTGATTTCCAATGACTTAAATTCACATTAAAGAGGCATAAATACAATCTCAAGAGACATAAAAATGTTAAAGTTGAAATGGAAAATTGGTTAATATAATATTTTACTGTAGAAGTATGACTGATTAAAATGACCATAAATTGTTAACTTTAATTTGAATAACATTATGGTCAACATACCATCGATTACAGTGCTTGTACTTACATTTTACAGGTTGTTTAGTATACAGTAGCCATCTTACAAGCCCGCTTGTGCTGCTCAGCTTGTTCTCACTTACTGGCCCTGATTTATTAAAGCTCCCCAAGACTGGAGAAGAAACACTTTTAGCAGTGAACCTGGATCATCCAGCAAACCTGGAATTGATTTCCTAAAATTTATTTGCTATTTGTTACCAAATGTTTTTAATCCTGGACTATATCCATTCCAGGTTTGCTGAATCACCCAGGTTCCCAGGTGAAAGTGTATATTCTCCAGTTTTAAAGAGCTTTAATCAATCAGGCCCACTAAGTCGATTTACATGCTGTTTATACTCTGAAAATTACTAGAAACAGTTATATCCACCACACTACAAAGTATAGAAGTGATAGCAGAAAATTAACAAAATGTTTAGAAGATAACATTGAAGATTATACACAGAATTAGTCACACCTCTGAAATGAGGGCACTAAACCACAGATAGGTAGCTTGGTAAGGTCCATAGTAGCATTACAGTTTGGCAGACTTTCCATGAGTTATATATAACATCCACAAAAAGTTTTATTGATGTGTACAAAGTAATTTATTACTTGTTTTAAATGTTTTAACAAAATAATTTAAATTAAAAAGGTTATATTATTTCCAATAATGAATTGGTACAGTCCTGATACTTTTTTATCAACCAATTTCCCTTCACTGCAGTCCATAAATATTTGGTGAATATTGATATGAAAAAAGTTGGTTTTCTTCAAGTAGGGTGTACAATAATAAAACATTTTGTCAGAGCTTAGCAGCTTTTCTATACTTGTCATGAAGCGTTAGTCACTTTGTAAACATGATTACTCTAAGGGGTCTTTTCAACAATGAATATGACATTCACTCAAACATTCTCTGGTGGAGAATCTTCCAGGTCCCTGTATTTCAGTGACAGTAATTAATTCTTCACTAGAAAATGTTTCAGGGAGTTTCAGAATTGCTGTTTTATAGAATGATATATAACTTCACTAATGTAGATTATTATAGTAGCAAACTTTTGAATAAACAGAAATAGGACTTCAAGATAATAAAAAAAAATCTCAAGTTACAATATCTTTCATTAAAGTTAGCTCCAAGGGGTTTTTCATGGACACAGTGATGTGTGTAAAAACAGGCAAAATTTTACTTTATTGTAGAATTACCTTCCTTGATGGTTTGCGTATTGCCTTTACAGATATTTCCTACATAGTCCTGTATTGACCCAAAAAAGTTTTTTCGTTTTGACTAAATAATGCCTCTCTTAGGCACATGAAAAATAAACTCTTCAGAAATATATCTTCTTGTAATAAACCCCCATCTCCTAAAGAAGCAGAAGAGCGTGTGAAATTAATTAAAATTATCAATCACCTTTTTATGTCTACAGTAATCTTTCTGGCCTCTGTGTAGGTTAATTGGTATACCATGCCAATGGATCAATTTGCTTAATTAGAAGGCATTTGAAATTAGTGCTGAGATAAGTAATTAAGGACCAGGTATTAGGATATTTCTGTTTTTATTATTTTATTTTGTTTGAAATACATAACTTTCCTATATAAGTGAATGCATATAGTTAGGTCTATACACAATATTTATGTTAATATAATTGTAGTTATGGTTTTGTGGGTAGGACCAATTTTTTTGGTCAAACATCTCTGTACACTATAGCATATTGGAGTGAATATATGTCCCCATTAAAAGCTAGAAACTTAGAACATGGACCATGCAGTCACAGTCCTAAAAGATTTAAAAGCCAATGGATGTTTCAACTTCTAAAAATGTAAAATATTACATTTGCGTTATACACATAGGCTTATATTCCATGATACGTTCATTTAGAACAAATAAATGTATAGATATTGTAAGACAAAACTGATTTTTCCTCAAGCGGCTCAGGAAACAAAAACAAAAACAAGTGGTTACAATTATGGACAATCAAACATGCAGCTGTTGTTGAATAATTAGTATGCAAGTATTTGCAGCTGTCCAAATTTTACCCTTATACCACTGTAATATTTAAAAGCCAAACTTTAGAGAATAATATAAATATTATATTCAGAAAAACAACATACAACTTACAGCAGCTGCTATAGTGATTGTGCTTTGGTTTATGTAAATATGAAAAAATAAGTAATATATACGTTTTTAAGGTTTGGTATTCAACAATTGTCTGTAAACACACAAATTAAAATTAAATTCAATTTGTTTTGACAGATCTAAGTGGATATGAAGTTATCATGTGACTCTGTTTACTTAATTATTTCATAACATATGTTGAAGAGCACAGGTATAAGTCCCTCACATGATGGTGCATCTTACAGTTTCCAGTTGTTACGAGCCCTTCAACTTACCAGAGTCTGTAATAAAACTTTTATAAAGCTAAATAAATACTGAGGTTTGCAGATTTCATCATTGCAAAGGCAAACATTTCATTTACGGTGGAATTGGTATCTTTATGGTATCCCACTGGAGGTAGTAGTATTCCACTCAGATGTAGGCAGATTTCCACCTAAAAGGAGATAACCTCCTTAATGCAGTTTATTCTCTGATAGTCCAAGCAAAGGGTTAAACTCAGGTAAATAAAATCTTATCTGTCACACCAAACAGCTGTAATTACTCAAACAGGATATGTGTTATTCCTTTCAAAGCCCTCTTTGTTTTGAGGCTCTTCTCTCCCTGGTGACTAAAGCAATACAGACTGTAACTGTCCTATGTTGCTGTATTGAAGTGAGTGGGAGGGAATATGTTGCAAGGTTCTGACCTACTTTAGGCTTCTTTTCTGGCTCAGTGTAGCTAACCAAGGTGAAATGCCCAATTGTGGTTCTAATAAAGGAGATAAATAGGAACAGGTTATTCTGCAGTGTTCTGGCCTTTCCTTTCTGTTTATTTTCCAGGTGGCCGAGTGGATTCAGATAGCAGAGTAAGGAACTCCTTTTCTTCAAGACATACCTCTCCCCAGAAACAGTTTGGGTTCATCTCTACTCATTGGGTGAATTCTCTCCTCCTAGTTACAAGGGAGGAGTGTCATGGTACTCACAGGATGAACCATCACCACTAACTCACTTAGTTGAAATGTGGACACCTACCACCATTAGCATACCCCACAGTGAGATGGAATTTGGGAATAGGGGGGGTGTCTGAATTGCAGTGCTTGAACACACCAGAGCTGGTGTCAGTAATATGTGCTAATAGACACAGATCCCTAGTCTTGTGGGATCGGTGACGAACAGGCTTAGTCCAGCTTATCATACATTGAAAAAATGTATATATGTATATATAAAAAATGTAAACAATACAATATCAGTATTTAACCCTTTAGGTGTAATACCATCTGTCTCATATATCCACTTGGAATCTTGCTTTGACATCTTTCTAAAAAGTTTCCTCCTCTCTAGTTAGGTTGTACAACTTCAATCCCCCAAAAAACAGTTCCTTTTAACATACTCCTATGGTAGGCATAATAACATTTAGATAATGGATATTTTATGCACCCCTTTGGAATATTCCAGAAATGTTCCTTAATTTTCACACTTTTCTCTTTTAGTTCTTTTCTAGTCACGCCTATATAAATTTCAGTACAGGGACATTTTATACTATAGATGATTTCTTTAGTATTAAAAGGGATGGAGTCATTCATCCTATGTGTCTTGTTTGGCTGATCTACAAAGAATTCTTTCATTTTATTGTTAAATGTTAATATTAAATGTTTCATGAGTTTGTAAACCATGCAAATATTGCATTATGTGAAATTTTTAAGAATTTCATTAACATATTTTAAAATGTAGTGTAGTTTCACAGTATAGTAAGCACAATTTACATATAAGTTTTTAGCTTTATTGAATATCAATTTATGGATTTCAGGAATCAAAACCACCAGGCTTTTATCATCCTTTTTAACTCTTTTAACCATATGGCCTTGAACACTGAACCCTAATTTTATGGTGGTCAAGTAATCGTTATTTGTGTGGTCATTCTATTGGTTCTAGTTTTAGGTAAATGTTCATGTTCCATTGTCTCCATCAGTTAAGTTGTATCTTGCATGTTGCATGTATTCACTTTGTGAGATATATATAAGTTTACTATGTTTAGTAACAAGTAATTGTATCAATTATATTCACTACTGTTAACAACATGATAGGGAATGTTGCAGTTCCTTAAATTTATGTTTAACCCAGAGTTAAAACGAAATCCATGCACTGTGATGAGTGCTTGTCCATCCTGTTTGTTGTTCAGTAAAGTGTTAAACAAAGTTGAAATGATTAAGTAGAAAATTTAGCTTAAATCTGTAGTTTACCACTGCTTGCTACCTTGTCAAGCAGATGTCAAACCATGTATTCAAGAGTGTCAGGAGAAAGCAGACAAATGATTGACAAGGATCAGGTGCCCCGGCTGGTGGAAGATCCTATCCTTAACATCCGTTGCCTGTGTTAGAATGGTAAGTCATAACTGGCTGATATTTGGAGTGACCATTGATCATTAGATCAACCAATTTCTCTATAGCTTCCACTTAAAACATGTTTCAGCAGAGGAACATCTGCTTTTGAATGAACATAATTCATAGCTGGCTAAAATATAAGCCTTAGTCATCCTCCATCCTCCGCTTACAAATAACACTTAGAAGACATTTCCCTTTAGTCCAAAGCGACTTTATATGGTAAATAACTGCTTATGGTAAAATATTCTTTATTGATTATAGTATTATTATAGTAAAGGAGATGTTTAATAAAATAAATAACATAATAAGATATATAAGTGAACACATAAATGGAAGAGTGTATGATGGTGTTTATATCGAACCATTTGTTAGACACATTTGGCCAGATTGATCAAGCAAACAAATCAACAGAATTTTAGCCGTCGAGAATACGCTGGCGTATTCTCCCGGCATTTATCAACTGAAATGTATATATATATATAAATATAGATAGAAAGATATAAATATATACATATATAGATATAAATACATGTATAGATATCTATGATAAATATATAAATAAAGTATAAAAAAGGTATATATATTTATAAATATATATGTCTCTTTAAGAATTTGGCTTGGTCTACACGGACGGTTTTAAAAATGCCGGTTTTAAAAATGCATGTAAACGTTTCTGTCATGTTTTTATGCATTTTTAGGCACTTTTACAAGCGATTGTAAGCTTTTTAAGAAAGCTTCTATTGCAAACAATGGGGGCTTTTTTAAGTGTTTTTAGCAGGACTTTGGAATCTAGAAGTCCCCTTTAATAAGGAGATTAAAGAGGCATAAATACAACAAGAGACATAAAAATGTTAAAGCTGAAATGGAAAATTGGTGAATATAACATTTTACGATAGAAGTATGACTGATTAAAATGACCATAAATTGTTAGCATTCATTTGAAGCACATACGGTTGATCTTCACACACCCAACCAATTGTCGCCCAGATATGTAAAGTCACGCTTTGAACATAAAAGCATGAAGCAGAGACACTTTGAAATTTAGCAAAGCAATAGAACATACAGAGAATAAATAATACTCTAGAATCCAATCAACAATATAGTCAACATACCATCGATTACAGTGCTTGTGCTTATATTTTGCAGGTTGTTTAGTATACAGTAGCCATCTTAGAGTCCACATGGGCTGCTCAGCTTGTTCTCACTGGCCCCGATTTATTAACGCTCTCCAAGACTGGAGAAGAAACACTTTTAGCAGTGAGCCTGGGTGATCCTGCAAACCTGGATTGGATTTCTTAAAATGTATTTGCTATTTGTTAGCAAATGACTCCCAGATCTCCGCCACCCCACCCTGGGGAATGAGTACAGGGGTACATTCGCCTGAAAATTAATCACCTTAAATGGTGAATTCTCGACCCCACTGCTCATTTATAAATGCTGTAAGTCGGCAGACGAGCGCACTAGCACTCGGTACCAGCTCACGGTAATAGGCCGAGGCCAGCAGAGCATGTATGCACGTGGCAAGCTTACGCACATTTGCTTGATGACTCAGCTCCTTTATGATTGAAACACTCCAAGAAAGGTAAAGTTGGTTTCCAATATGGATTTGAAAAACTAGAAAACCAGTACAGGGTCCTGGAGCTCTAATTACTTCCTAACTACCTAGTCCATGTCTGTTTTTTTCTGTAAAGGATGAGACACAGATGTGTTATTTAGGATAGCAGGCCTAGGGAATGCTGAGCTCTGCATCCATTTTGTATCTGGAGTAAAAGGGGCTCTGCACTACTGTTACTATGGGAAATATCCAAAGATTGTAAATTGCCCTGCTTTTTCATGTGCTGTGTGTTATTTTTGTTTTACTAGTTTAGACAGTGCTACTTAGTGAAGTAGCCATAGCTAATATGTATTTTACTGTTTCTTTATTGTTTTCGGCAACTTACAAAGAAACTACAGCCAGCAGCCTGAATCTAGCTCAAAAACAGGTAGCTCTAAATTAAGGGAAAAAAATATATAAAAAAATGCAAACAATACAAAATCAGTATTTAACCCTTTAGGTGTAATACCATCTGTCTCATATATCCACTTGGAATCTTGCTTTGACATCTTTCTAAAAAGTTTCTTCCTCTCTAGTTAGGTTGTACAACTTCAATCCCCCCAAAAAACAGTTCCTTTTAACATACTCCTATGGTAGGCATAATAACATTTAGATAATGGATATTTTATGCACCCCTTTAAAATATTCCAGAAATGTTCCTTAATTTTCACACTTTCTTTTAGTTCTTTTCTAGTCACGCCTATATAAATTTCAGTACAGGGACATTTTATACTATGGATGATTTCTTTAGTATTAAAAGGGATGGAGTCATTCATCCTATGTGTCTTGTTTGGCTGATCTACAAAGAATTCTTTCATTTTATTGTTAAATGTTAACATTAAATGTTTAATGAGTTTGTAAACCATGCAAATATTGCATTATGTGAAATTTTTAAGAATTTCATTAACATATTTTAAAATGTAGTGTAGTTTCACAGTATAGTAAGCACAATTTACATATAAGTTTTTAGCTTTAGTGAATATCAATTTATGGATTTCAGGAATCAAACCCACCAGGCTTTTATCATCCTTTTAAACTCTTTTAACCATATGGCCTTGAACACTGAACCCTAATTTTATGGTGTCAAGTAATCGTTATTTGTGTGGTCATTCTATTGGTTCTAGTTTTAGGTAAATGTTCATGTTCCATTGTCTCCATCAGTTAAGTTGTATCTTGCATGTTGCATGTATTCACTTTGTGAGATATATATAAGCCAACTGAATAATAAATGTAACTATTACAATCTACATCCTTTTGGTTTTGGTCAATACCCTTCCTTCCTCAACAAAAAAAAAATTTAAATCCAGGAAGTTGTCCTCCTTTTCACTAGTTTCTTATAAAAAAAATATTACAATTTAAAAAACATTTATCTATATTTTGGTCCCTTATAGATAAAAATAAAGAAAATGATAAAGATACAGAAAACTATTTCCAGATCATATATAACAACCCAAGGACCCAGAGTGTCATAAATTCCCAATGTGTCATATAAAGATTAGCAAAACTAGGTACAAATCAAGTTCCCATTGTAGTGGCAATCTGTTGTAGAAAGAAAAACTTCCGACATAAAAAAAAATTGTTTCAAAATAAATAAAATGGAACAAACCTAACCAAAACCTAACCATTTTCTGATAACCTTGTTCATCAGAAAATGTACTAATGCCATTAAGTATTCATTGAATTGCCACATACCCCTTAGTTTGAAGTCGTGTCCATAGTGACTGGTGCAGGTGTATCTTGTGCAAATTCCTTTAGGAATTTGACCACAGACTTAGGAGAATTAGCAGTAATTGAACCAATTCCTGACATAACTTGATACACTCAGGGGTTAAATTTGTCCTTTTATTTTTGACAGATAGTAAAGCACTGGTTTTCTTAGGTACTCTATTAATAAAACATTGTACTCATTTTTATTCAAGACCAAATGAAGTGAAGTAAGTGTAAGTGAATGTAAGTATGTTCTCAGCTGGTTCTTTAACTGAAGAGTGGGATCTCTTTCCAATTTCTTAGTCCCATCACTATATATCAAATTGCACATCTCTTCATGATATGCTCCCTTGGATAATATAACAACTCCACCCCCTTTCTTCCTTATCAGCAGGGCTGATGACAATATAAGAACTCTTCTTGAAAACATGGATCTCCTGTGGAGTTAAATTGGTATATGCCCTTTTATTAGTGCTAAGCTGCCTGAGATATCTTGCAACAATCTCTTGAAAAGATCACATCTTGTCAGACATTAAGAAAACATCTGGATCAGGATTGTATCTGTATAATGTTGATTGCATTAAATTGTGCTGAGGTGCCTCACTCAAAAAATGTTCCTTGATACATGAATTTCTTATGAAATGTTTCACCCTAACAAAGGCTTCACTCTTGTTAAGTATAGGTGTAAGTGTAAGACTCTATTTCAGTAGAAATCCTTCATGTCTATTCTGCTCATAGTTACTTAGAATAAAAAAGAAGAAAACAATCTAGTAACTATGAGCAAGACAAAATCAATAAGCATATGCTTAGCAGGTTTTAAAATTATGTATGTCTAACCTCAGCTGTAAAACAACATGGAAATCAGAATTAACCACCTGGGCGTTACACTGAGGTCTAGATTTCTGTTCCAAAAGCGTTACAGGCTGGAGAGGGAGATCGACGCTGGAGGACGACGCTGGAACACGAACACGAGGCTGGATGAGCACAGCTTGACCAGGTAAGTGATGATTTTAATATAGGGAGAAAAGTTCGGGGTTATCGAAAATAGTAACTTTTGTTAGCCCGTACTAAGGTCGGGCTTAGTGGTCAGGTGGTTAAAATAGAATCCACTGTGTCATTATTTATTTATCAAAAATAAAGCTTAAAGAAACATCTTTGTCAGCAATAACCCAAAGTAATAAATTTCTATGACTTTATCAGTCTCCCACATAATTGCTTCAGTTCATTGAGGTTTGCAGGATATTGTTTATGAAGAGCTCTGTTAAGGTCCCACCACAGAATAATGATCAGATTGAGACCTGCACTATGACTGGTTGATTGCAGCAGCTTGATTTTTTTTTTCAGCCATTTTGGTATACACTTGTTGGTGTGCTTGGGATCATTATCTTACTATACAACCCAATTTATGCCAAGCTTTTGCTGTTGCACAGGTGGTTAGCATTTGAAGAATTCATGGTTGACCTAATGGCCCTGATTTATCTAAGGGATTGCACATACGCACGCGCCGGTCAGCGAGCTCTGTTACCGCGAGTTGGGCCCGAGTTCTAGTGAACTCGCCTGCCGGTTTCCTGACAAAATGAGCAAAGATCTCGAAAACGACAATTAAGGTGATTAATTTTCAGCTGCGCAATTCAGGAGCAGGTGTTAAACTCCATAGTGAGGTGATAGCAATAAATTAGCGCACACCTGCGCCCTGTTCTGTGCACATCTCCAGTCCATTTTACAGGGCAGTTTGAATCTTTAATGCTTGATGTTTTTTTGTGTAAGTGCTACTTTTTTATGTTACATTCTACTCAATCACAAACTTGCTTCATTTATAGTTATATTTGTTGCACTTGTTGTTTTGATCATTTTTCTTTTGGTTGCAACACTGCAAACTAATTTCTATCAAGCTGGATATATACTAAGTAGCATTTTCAAATATGTCATCACACAATATTATGGAAAAAAGAGTGGAAAAAAATATGTGAACAAACATTTGTGACCTGAATAAAATTTCATTCTAGTTTGACTTTAGAGAAATCAAATATTTTAGTAAAGGATTATAGGCAAACATGTTATAATACATGTATTAAGGAACATTTAGTGATTTCACTTGTGTGTGTATGTCAAAATACATTTAAATGTATACAAATACATATGCATTTTCATTAGTACTATTTTAACTGGACTGGTTTGTGTGTGTGTGTGTGTGGTGGGGTAATTAAGTAAGTTTGCTTGAATGGTATGCATTGATATGCATTTTTTGATTTTTTGTAATCCTCATAATTTTTAGTTTCATCTGTTGCTGCAATGTTTTGTGCCTGGTTTGTAATGCCAGTTTCTGTTGTTTAGCAATTCAGCAATGTTTTGTCATTTTTTCCACAAGTATTGAGTACAAATGTCTGCATGGTTTCAACTCCAAAGTGCTACTTGACCCCTTTTGTTGCCTTTGTCCCATTGTCACATATTGGTATTTGAATGTATTATGTACATAGTCCTTTTCTGAATAAATTGTCATGGTTTTTATCTCTTTTTTTAATAGTCTGACATTTGCACTCATGTTGATTTGCCCCCACACAACTCCTCTGTTCATTAGTGGTAGTGTTATAGGTTTGTTGTCATTGTGCTGTGCTGCCTGATCTTAGCACTATTGTATACAAACACACTTCCACATGCTGTCCAAACTGGTTGTGAATTAGTTGTCCAGCTGAGTTGCATACTCATTGTAACACACGTGATGGTGATGGAAGGAGGTCCAGGTGGCCAAGCACAACATCAAAGCACATTGATTGCCAAGCTCACAAGCAGGGTCAGGCACTCTTAGAAATGAACAGATATTGTGTTGTTGCTTAACTTAATTCTGAAAAATAGTGGAGTGTATGCATTATTTAGGTGTTTACATAAAACAAATAGTACTAGTATATCAAACGTCCAGGGCCAAATCCACTTTGTGCCAAACATTTTCTTGCTTTTCCATCCCTTCAGGGTGTTTCTGCAGATTTGAATGGCATTTTAGATCATGGCCCACTATATATATTGACTTACTCACCTCAGCTTGGTAGTGGAAGCACATAAATGTGGATTCCTTCTTTCAACCAGAAGCAATATTCTCCATGAATGTTGCTTGGAGCCAAGCCCATGACATCAGAAATCATTGGAAGAAATAGGCAATCTTTTCAATGTGAAACAATATGGTCCAAAAAGCCCTCTTTGCCTATTTCTTCTTATAGTTTATCTTTTCTATCTATATGTACACACATCTAAATGCATACACACACGTTTGGCTTCATGTGCACTTATGTGCACTCCAGTATTTATGACTGTCCAAACTGTCCAGTTTGGACAGTCTATAGATACATGAGTGCACAGGAAGCAACCCAAGCAATATACACAAAAAAATACAAACTTACCTGAATAAGGACTGTGCAAAAGTGCGTTGAATTTTTCAACTGATAAAACACAGCTGAGGCGCACATAGCGGGTCCACCTTGGTGCACAACTATGGGCCTACAT
Source organism: Pyxicephalus adspersus (assembly GCF_032062135.1). Taxonomy (NCBI): domain Eukaryota; kingdom Metazoa; phylum Chordata; class Amphibia; order Anura; family Pyxicephalidae; genus Pyxicephalus; species Pyxicephalus adspersus. Next base: position 69,994,854 of record NC_092862.1, on the reverse strand, counting down.
ACTCCTGAAGTTTGGCGCACAACTATGCACATCAAACAACTGAGTTATAACAAGACAATTGTGCTGCTTTTTAGCCTTACAAATAATTCAGAGGAAGGAACAGCTTAAAAACAATCACAATTGTCTTTTTAAACTGTGTGTCCTGGGAGATTGCAAAGGAGATCACATAACAACAAACCCCCAAAACACAAACAACATTTTACAAACAACTTTATTCAAAGGAAACATTTGCTAAAAGGTCACAAAACAAAACAAACACACATCGCTAAAATTTACAATAAATGACAAAAACATTAAAAAGAACAAACAAAACACACGTAAACCCACACTTCCATGTAAAGCCAAAATAGTTTAAAAATCGCCCAACAAATATTGCATTCAAAAAATACCAAACCAATATGCAATTTTGGCCTATCAAGGGTAGAAAGCTGGATTAGAAAATATTTATGCAGTACAAACATTTCAAAGAATCAAACAATATGGCCACAATTACAATAACATATCATTAACATTTACTTCAAAATTGCAAAATGGACATTGAAACATTCAAAGTTAAAAAAAACCCCGCTATTGTGCTAAAGGGTAAGCAAAGTATCAAATGCAGCAACAAAGATTAACCACCTAGCCGTTAAGCCCGACCTTGGTACGGGCAACAAAAAAATGGCTAGGATGGTTAACCGATGATCCTTCTTCGTCCAGTGCCGGATGATCTCTGAAGGGAGAAGCCGTCCGGCGGAGAAAAAAAATACCAGACAGCTCCTCCCTGCGTGCGTGATGACGTCGGCGCGTGTGCGGGAAATTCAAATAAACAAGAACGTGTGTGTGCGTGTGACTTTTGTGGGAAAATTCAGTCCGATGGCAAAGCCGAGGTTTAGCCTGTGGAAAGTCGCAATATTTACCCCCAGGTGGCTCCTCCGATCAGACATCGTAAGCGTTTAGATAGGCGCCTATGTAGAGAAGCTGAACTCAGTTAACTCTTGCCTAACAGGAAAGAAATAAGTAATTTTAAAATATGCTTGTTTCTCATATACAAATTTGAAACATTTGAACAGCACAAACATTTTTTTAGGGCTAAGGGTAATATGTTTACCATTAGAAAGAATGCTTTTTTAGAGGAACAGTGCGTTTGATGCAAGGTCGCCAGTGTGAAACTGCCGGGCTGCGCATATCCATCAGAGAGATCACTTCAGTTCATGAATTACGCCCGAGTACGCCATTGCCTCGAATTTGGTTGATAAATTGATTTTTGGCCTCTAATTCCAGATCACGAATACGCGCGTGCGTTAAGCCTCCGATTTGGCTTGGTGAATCACCCCTAATGACTGCACAGTGCACATGTGAATCATAGTTCTTACTGTAGAATGATGGAGTTCATATTGTTTAGAAATTGCCTTATGACCATTGTGAGATTGATGGCCAACAACAATCACTTTACTAAGAACAGTTCTGGTTTCTTTTTTCCTTGGCATTGTGTTAGCACTAGTGTTGGTGTACGAGTTGTCTTCATATTCGAATTCTGATAGACCCAACCCGGATAAAAAATATGTTAAAAGAAAATAAAAAAGCCAAGGCTGCAATCGTGAAAAAGAGTGTGCGATTCCCGGGGCACTAAAGGTTTATTAACCTGTAGTGCCTCTGAGATCGTGGTGGTATGTAGAGTTCATCTGCAGTTCAATTCCCATGGTCACATGACTGCACTAGAGGTTGAATGGGGACAAGTTTCCCAATTCATCACACCTAGTGCCCCGTGTTCTTGGATAGGGAAACTCAATCCAAGAACACATACTACTAGTGCAGTGCAGCAACAGCAATCATGATCGCTGCTGCAGCCCTGTAGTATGTGTTCCTGGATATAGTTTCTCTATCCAAAAACACAGGACTCCCTGTGTTCTTGGATAGAGAAACTCTATCCAGGAACAAATACAACTAGTAAAGTCCCTAAAAATACCCCAAATTCTCCCACCATTGACTTTAATGGTGTTCGAATTTGGCATTCGATCAACTGAGCAATATCTCACTATTCGATTGAATAGCTGTGGAATCAAATGGTGAGATATTCGACCAACTCTAGTTAGCACACACCTGAATGTACAAGATCTGCAAATTTCTAAAACTTCTGCTTTTATATAGCTAGTCACACTTAATCAAGTGCATTTAATTAGCAGCACCTATATATATATATATATATATATATATATATTTTTTTTTACATGTATACCCTTTATGAGCCAAAGCAACTTTCACAATTCCACTATTGATCTGTTTTTTTAAATTGTCATTACAAAGCAATACATACATTGTGACATGTGGACAAATTACGCTTTTATTTGGCAATATATTATTGTAAAATTATTGTTATTTTTATAATTTATAATATATATATATATATATATATATATATATATATATATATATATATTTAGAATATAGACATAAATGTGAACAAATAAGAAGTGTGTCTAATCTGTGCTATGAAAAAAAAAACTACTGAGAGCTGAAATTAAGGAAGGAGTTTATCAGAGCTGTTTAGAGTTCAGTAAGGATTGATAAGGTCTTTCTAATTGCCGTAGCTCATGTCAGCTGCTGAAGTTTCACTGAATGATCACTGAAATTACCTGTAGCAGTGCTCATTAAAGCAACAGTCACTTGCTTCAGTGCACGCACATATATACAGGAGAATGCATGGAGGGGGCTGTTAGGATAAGAACGCACAGGATCTGATACGCTATGCCTATTTAAACATCATATAGCTGATGCTTACTGTAGGTGAATAAATAAAGTGTAGTAAAAAAATCAACTGTAAATGGTCTGGCTACAACAAAACTGGTAATACCAAAAATAGAAGGGCAAAATTAAAGTAATTTTGTGTACAAAGGCACAAGTAATAAACAACGATTACAGTGTTGCAACAATAGAATTAATAAAATGTATGATATTTTAGGGTTTAAAGCTGAAGTTTAGTTAATATTTAGTATGGTGGCTGTTGCACCTCAAGATTGTTTATAGATATTTATAGATACATATGGATAGATATAATTTTATATATAATGTATGTGTATAGGTGCAGGAATGTTGTGTGTAAACATGAAACCTGTTTTTCTTTGTACTGGCCATCTGGATCACCTAGGGAATGTCTTATCAGTGGTTATCAAGGAACCTCAACCAAGGAACAAAAAACAAAACAGATCATAAACATGCCAGTACACAAGATCTAGTTCCCATAACAAACTGTGTCCAGTAGGACCCTCAAGGAGTAATAAATCCATCAAGCCTGAGTTAGCAGAAGATGGATGCCTAACTAGACAGTTGGGTTGGGGTGATGACCCAGCTGGACCTCTTGTTGACCCCTAAACTTAGATTCCAGCAAGATATTTATATATCAAATTAAGCTGGGAGGTCCATCAAATTACATTAACCAATCCCAATCTAGTGGGGTGTGTGTCAACCGATGGTCATCGTAACAGAACACAGCCACTAACCAATCCAAGAACCCCAAGGATACCTAATGGGAATTAACTATATAAAAATGGGAACTGAAAGAACTGAGATATCTCCTCTCTTGCTTACTGGCTCTCTTTCTTGCTCTTTGTCTCCTGAGGGTCTCCTTAGGTAAGCTGGTATGGAGTTCTCTTCTGAAGGAAGTAGGCTCCTGAGGTACCCATTAACCTCTTAGCAGGTAGCTATAAGATATTCCTGATTGTAGTCTTATGGGTGTCTATAGTATTACTGCAACTTTGCCATATTGTAATTACTGTATTGTGTACCAAGCATTATTAGATTATTACAGGGGTTACTACTAATAACCTTATTTCCTTATTTTCATGTACTGTATATATCATTGAATGAAGTTCCTATATCTGTATATCCAACAATATTGCTGTGTACTTTATGTTTCACCTTGTTTTCTTAATTAAACTGTTTGAATGATTAGCTATAATTTGTGCATGAACCTTCTTTTATTGAATATCTATATGCATTAATAGGGGATATAACATCCATATTTATGTAGATAAATATTCCAAAATCAACAGTGGCTGAAAGAAATAGAAGAAAGTTGGTTGGAAAGGTTATCCTGGCTTCTGTTTTTGTATGCACAATTGTATTTGGAGAGAGAGGTAATGTATCCAGTCTAGACAGGCTGAACATAACATGGGCAACATGTAGTAATAAAACAGGCTAGAGATACTGCATCGGGTAGCAGCCACAATGTGCCAGATTTGTTATGGCTCTCCAAGAAAGGGGAAGATAGAATATCATGGGAAAGCCTGGGTCATCCTGAAAACTTGGAATAGATCTAGTCCAAATAATTGCAAATGTTTTTAAGAAATCAATTTCCTGGACCAGTTTCGCCCAGGTTCTCCTATAATGGTCTTACTTTTAAAGTCTTGGTGTGCTTTATTAAATGGATGAGTTTGCATATGCTTAGTTTACAAATACTGTCTAATAATAATAATAATAATAATAATAATATATATACTACATCAGGCCCAATGCTTGATGTGCAACCCAGTGATGGAATCACTGATGGTATGAAAGACAGTGGTTTGCAGAATTTAGAAGGTGCATTATTTTGTATAATTAGAAGATAATATGCTAGAGATATTATTGAGTAGAAGTGATATACACGGAACAGAAGACAAATGGTAAAACATTGGAAAAGTTTATACTTTTTTGGTGACACTCAAATTTAGATTTGTTTTTCAAGGGAGATTTTGATTATAATGAGAGCAGAACTCAATAAAATTGGTGGAGGTCAAATGATTGCCAAATGTTATTTGGTAAGAATTAAATTAAATTAAAATGGATGAGTATATTTAAGGCCAAAAAAGTAAGTTTGAAAAAAATATAGATACTGAACACACTAGTAATTCTCTCATGGGCAGACTGATTCCCCAAGCAAAATCGGAAGCTCGCTCGCGCATTCGTATTCGCAATCTAAAATCGGAGGCCTTCAATCTATTTATTAACCACATTTCAGGAGCTTGCGTTTTCGCCCAGAAGCTATCAACCGAAATGATCTCACTGCTGGAGACACGCATCCCAGGCAATTTGACACTGGTGAGCTTGCATTAAAAGTCACTGTTCCCCTAAAAAATAAATCTTTCTAATGGCACACATCTTTTACCTTACTAAATAATATTGTTTGGGCTGTTCACATGTTTCAAACATTTATTTTAGCTGAGAAATAAGCATATTTTAAAACAACCTTTTTCTTTCCTGTTAGGAAAGAATACCTATATTAACTGTAATTAATATAGTTATTATATTATATATAAAAAAAATTATTATTAATAAATATAATAATATAATAAAAACTTATATATATATAAATACATATATAAATATATATATAAGTTCCACTTAGTATATATCCAGCTTGATAGAAATTGTTTTGGTTGCCACCAAAACAAAAAGTATCAAAACAACAAGTGCAACAAATGTAACTATAAATGAAGCAAGTTTGTGATTGAGTAGAATGTAACATAAAAAAGTAGCACTTACACAAAAAATCATCGAGCATTAAAGATTCACATCGTACATGCATTTCATTGATAAATCAGGGCCACTGAGTGAGTAATGCCTTCAAATAGAAAAGAAGCATTTCTTCACTGTGATGATAAATTTAAAATTGATCTGATACAATTCATCACTCAAAATGCAATTGCAGAACTGTCTACAGGAGACCAATTTTAATGAGCTAGTATGTTTTTATTTACATTGTGAACATTTACATTAGTATGTACTTCATGCATTTCTTTTTCAAGTTGCACCAACTTTTTACCTGAAAATGGCATCCTTATGACAACTGAAGCAAAAACAGAAGACGAGAATAACCCCATCACACATGTCATCCTTTCCCCCTCCCACTTTAAAAATGTCTCGTCTATTCAGTTACAATTATGTATGTATTGGTTACAATAGATTTTTTGGCCACAATCAGTAATTATGAATAGCTACAATTATGTATTTTCAGCTACAATTGATTTTTAACAAGTATACAACACAATCTATAAAGCTGTATAGTATAAAACTGTACACAAGCTAAAGGTATCAGGAAACCAACAATGAATGATGAAAATAATAATATAAGAAATGAATAGACAATTAAGCATACTCACGCAATTAAATAGTGAGATTAACATACAAAGAGGGCTTAGGAATGATGATGTACTTTTCTAAACCTTTCAATATAGTACCCATTAGGGAATAATGCATATATTTAACTGAAATGATAGTTATTACTCTCCCCCTTACTATTGTATTCAGATGATAAAGTTACAATGGAAAAATCAGTCCAAAAAATGAAAGGAAGTCTACTGAAAGCCAGCTTTAAAGTGATTGGTATGAGCATTGAAAGAAAAAGCGTGAAGGAGAAAAAAAATGAAAAAATAGTATTAATATCCTGTAAACCAAGTTTGTATGCTTTTACAAGATTATAATTTTGATACAGTATATCTAGGAAACAAAAATGACAGAAGAATATTTATAAAAAAAAAGCAAAATAGAACATAGATATAGAAATAGATAATATATAAATATATATATATCTTCACCCAAATCTGAAAATATTGTTATATTAAGATATTCAATAAATCCAAAGGTTTCCTGCTAAACAGAAATATTGATTTCAGCAAAAAAGAAAATTGGTGATTGAAAAATAAAAAATATAAATTATATTAGGGGATTCACAAGTGTAATGGTGTAAAGTGGGCAAAAATGCAGAACTAATTACTGTCCCACTGAAGTAATTGAAGTGCTTGGGACACATGGTAAGAATGGATAAAAGAAGGAACATGTGTTATTCACAAGGGCAAGGGACGATTAATACAATTAATACTATGAAAGTGATTGAAGAAATTTAAATGTAGGAATGTGAAAGGAATGGAATTAAAATACTCAGCAGGCTATTTACAAGGCCATTTGTGGGTTTTTTTCTAACCTACTTAACCTGTGACACTTGCTGTGGTGGTGCTGCAATGCCATTAGGACTAAGGATGGGCAGAGATTTTTACACATATTTCTATTTTCTTCTTTTTGTGAAAATTAGTTTATTTTTATTTTATTTTTATGATTTCCTGAATTTGTATTGCCATTGTCATGAACATAGTTCTGTCACCCATTTTCTGGGGTAAATATTAAAAAGGCATTTTTTCTGTAATTCAGGCATTTTTAAAGGTACCTAAGGCTTTCCAGTTTCTTCATGAGTCAAGCTCAAGAAAAATAAACATGTTTCTGTAAATCAAAGTTACAGTATGTTTGCTTATTCTGTGTTTAGTTTGCCAGGCCATTAATTATAGAATTGGCATTAAGATTGTTGGAGGGGGGGGGGGTATTGTCAAGGGGGCCTGTGGAAAAGTAAAAACAAAAATGTAATTTTTCCTTAAAACATGCTTTCTAGATAATTTAGTTTTATGAGAAAGTAACCTATGTTTCCCATGGAACATGTTCCTATAGCCCCTCTGATCCCCGTACTTCCTACATTTTTAGTAGCAATTCTGTTTTCAGTGGTTTTTCGTTTTATCAAATTAAAGTTAGGAGCTCTATTTTTATGAATTTGCTGAAAATATGAAATTCAAAGTTTCACTACAATAGACAAACATCCTGAAGCAGGATTCCATTTTCCTAGTACTTTACATGTAACCTCTTCAGAAATAAACACTCTCCTCTAGGTGATCAGTGTACGTTGCAAGGATAATAATAAACTTGCAGATTTCTACTTGCAGATCTGTGGCTGACTGCAGCTTTCTGTCACAGGCTTAACCACAGATCAAACTGCTCCTGTTCAAAGTGAATGGTTGGGAACGATTTTGTACATGTAACTGTGGCGGACCGTGATACAATGGCAGAAAGCTATTTGGGTCATGTGGTTGCTTTTCTTTATCTAAACCAAGGAGCATTCAATCAGATGCTTTTCTATGTTCCAAAGTAAAAGCTGTTTGTTTCCTTGTGTCCTTTTCAAACTGATTCCTCAAAGAGAGTGTCTAAAAGAGGAACTAAACTCAAAAGTCCCCCAAAACAAAAAAGTACACCTACCTTCAATCTCGCAGAGCAATCGATTGATCCGGAGGTCACTTCCATCGCGTCCCGCATGGTTCCGACATCTGTCTTCGGGCCGGTGCTCCAGGCGCCGCCATCTTCTCCTCTTTTTCCAGGTTCTTCTTCCTACGCCACCTGATCCAGGTGCGAGATTGGGTGACCTAGATGGGATAAAAAACTGTGCATGTGTGAGATCAGCATTTTTTCCCCTTTTGATGAAAGCGCTCCTTCTGCGCATGCCTGAGATGCTCAGGCATGTGTAGAAGGAGCACCCAAGAGCCTCCTGGGATGCGTGACGTAGGTATCCCTGGAGGCTCTGCGCTCCCATTCATACTCGATCGCCTAGGCGATCAGGAATTAGACAGCGGTGCTGCACCATTTTTTTTAAAAAAAAAAAGAGTGTTGCATTGAAAAAAAACACAATTTTTACTTAATATAAAAGGGTTGTCTATCCTTTATGTAAAATGAAAATTCTGAGTTTATGTATGATTTAAGTCAATCACCTGGATAACATTACATTTTTTTATAGTGAAAGTTGCCTGCATCACCTTAAAAATGGTAACCCTGCACCCAAAAAGATATTCCTTTTACAAGAGATGCCTGAGCAACATATCTTTATGTACTTTAAAATTGTATTAAAATAACTTAATTTGTCAGCTAATCACACAGACAGTTGCATTTCTGGAAGCATTCTGTTATGTTAGTTATTGTAATTGTATTACATGTTAAATAAAAGAAGATTACTCAATGGCTTGAGTAGCAAATTTTTATGCTATATTATCTTTCTAGAGTAGGTGGAGTTTTCCTTTAATACCCTGAGTTCTGTTTGCTAAAGATATTGTGGACCAGCACCATCAGTACCTTGTTGTATATGTATGTAGCATACAAACTATTTTTATCTTATGCCTCTTGTAATAATTAGGACAAACAGTTTTCCTAAAGCATTGCAATGAAAAAAGAGCTTTTGATGGTTTAATATGCAATATATGTATTATATATTATCACTAGTAGGGAATATCAGTGAATGTGTTAGTGCTACCTATGTGAAGTTCTCTAAAATGAGTAAAGCCTTTTTTTTTTGTTATTTTAAATCATAAGCAAAGAGGTCTGTGTAGAGTTGTATGTACTAGCAGGAACCCTAGGATTTCTAAATTCTAATTGTGTTGCTACCTTTAAAACATTTTGTACAAACCAAAAAATGGAATATATTTGCATAATTGTTCATTTTTACATTTTTTTTTATTAGGATCGCAACTATAGTACTGAATACAATTTTCCACCACCAAAGATACCATCACATTTCCAAACCTAATTTGATTACCTATATATAGTTTCATCATTAAAGGATTTTTAGAAAAGAAAGAGAAGAGAAGAAAAAAACTGCAAAATAAAATTGATAACCGTGGACCTAAACTTGTAGGCATTTTATACCAAAAACTTGCAGTTTAGAACACTCTAACATTATCTTCAGTTTCCAATGATACTGATTATGTTGTCCTTTAAATAAAAAATAATCTATTTTCAAAATACATTTTTATTTTGGCCAGATTAGGTTCAAAACATAATTATTTTTTATAGAACATGACATATACAACATAATGTTTCATAATATCACATATTTATTTATTTATATTGTTATTGATATGTTAAAACTGAATATTTGTTCTAAAGATTAACATTTAAATTATAACGATTATTTTTCACATAATTATTCAATTTACATACAGGTCTTTTCAGCAAAATATACTTTTAAAAATAGATACTTACATTTCAATGTTTATTATATTCTGTAAATTTTTGTGGCACACTTAACCTTTTCAGTATTCCACATTTGATCAGATGGTCATTCAGTTCTTTTCCCTACAGGTTTCTCTGGTAAGAAAGAAGAAAAGAACATATAATGCAGCAGAATATTTAAAAGGTCAAAAAAATTTAAGTTTTAAAGTAAGTGACAGATTTATGAAGATTTAAAATTGTGATGTCCCTATAATACGAAACAGGCATAAAAATGTGATTTCATTTTATCGCTGACATGATGAAGCAGCTGCCTAACCCAGCCTAAAATGTTTAATAGTGTATATTGCATGTTTAAAAATACATTTTTGCACTTTTTCACACCTCTTTTTAATATAAACGTTATAAATCATTGCATAAAGCTTCTTTTGTGTTGAATAAAAATTTGTAAATTAACTTTAAAAGATTTTCTATGCATCAGGGGTAATATACACCATGCTCAACTGCCCATATGTGCCATATTTTCCCTTTCTGGCATGTTGGTATAGAACTCTGGCAGTCTTACATAAATTTGTGGGCTCACAAAGAACAACATATTACCCTTTCATCAAACCTTAATGTAATTAAAGAGGGGAAAAAAAACAATTTAAAAATAATTCAGCAAAAATATCCTTTGTATTAGGAACAGGCACCACTGAAAGACTACTTTGAAGGGTGGACTGGCCACAGTGTCAGCCAAGGAGACATGCCACTTCCCCGAAAACCATGTAAACCTCACAGGTAACAACAAGGAAAAGAAACCCAGGCAAGCCCTTTAACATATTAGTACAATGTCTAAAATACTAGAGGAAAATATAAGGAGAAAGCAGACACTTTCTAGACCATGGATACAGATAAAAACTGCTCAGGTGAAGTTCCCAAAATTGCCAAAGCTTATGAAAAAGCAAGCCAGCCCACGGGACCCCGACCAGTCCGCATATTTGTCTAAATGAGAGATCAATCTACTGTAAATACCTGTGAACAACTTCATTGTGAACATAAACATCCCAGTGTATAAAGGCCACCTCAATGTAAAAGTTTTGGTTTGTCCAGAGAATTTAAAATCAACGTTATTCCAATTCTGACATCTGATTCAAAACTTGTTTACCCACTGGGGACATGGCGAGGATAAGAATGCCCAGTAAGTGTTGTTGTTTTAGTGGGAACACCACAACTTCTACCTCTGTTGTGCCTATGATACTGAACAAAGAAACACATCACTTTCATCAATCAGACAGGAGCCTTTGCAGCTCGTGTAAACATTTTTTTCAAATGTAAGAATTATGCACATTTCCAATGGCAGTGCCTAAAATTGCAGACTTGAAAAAGATGAAGTGATCATGGCCTGCTTGTCAAAAGAGATGGTATCTGTAACTTACCATGAAGTACCAAGAAGAGTTTATATAGTCCTTTATACTTAGGAAATTCAAGTTCAGGTTATGTCAGCTATAGATCAGTCTACTGTCCTGGTGGTGTAGAAGAGATACAGTCATGGACAAAAATATTGGCACCCTTGTATTTATGTCAGAAAATGCACCACTTCTCCCAGAAAATTGTTACAGGTATATATTTCTTCTGTTGGCACTGGAAGAACACAAAAAAGCAGAGAAAAAAAATCTGAGACATTCCACACAAAACATCAAAGACGGCCTGGACAAAATTATTTGCACCCTCAACCTAATATTTGGTAGCACACCCTTTGGTTCCAAGACCAAGGAACCCGAATTACATAACTTGTAAATAGTAATTATTTACTAATGCAACTGTCATTGACCAGCAAAGGATGATATTGCAGATTGCTTTGTAAGAATGGCTAGCAAAGCCTTCCTAGAAATTAAAAGGCTAATTATGGCTTCAAAGGATTCTCCAGAAGTCAATTATTGATTGTAGCACACAAGCCAGTATTCAAAACATACATAGGTACATACAAATATACACAATAAAAAAACAATATTACTTCCAGCAATAATAAATACCAAACCCCATTTAAAACATCCTATTGAAACATTTTGCTCATGTTTTGGGTGTGTCCTTTTTAAAATATAAGTGCCACAATCAGTATATAAATTTTGAGTGTACTTTAATATAAATAAAAAAGGGACCCTATTTTGTTAGATATCAATTTGAACCTGAAACAGTTACAGTTTGAGTCAACAAACATCAAGTTTATCTTTTCACAATTATATAAAAAAAAGTATACCGTGCTAAAGATGAAAAATTACAGACATTCTGTGCAATATGTATATTTTTATCCTTTTAATGTAAAATGAAGTAAATTAATCTTCTATCATTGTGATATATTACTAATTATGTGACAACTCATTAAGCATCATTGCTCCAACATTTCTTCATTGTTTTTTTAAACACTTCATCACTTTTTTTAGCACATCAGCATTTTCTTTATTTAATTGTGGTTGGCACTGAAGATTTTACCATTTGTGATCCATGAAGGAAACCATACACCCTTTTTTCATTCATATTTCAATTCAATCTTCCCAGAGTTATGAAATAAATATTTACAATAACTATGGCTGTTTTTTTTGTTTGTATTGCATACTTTCTTTTTTGATTTAGTTCAAAACAAGTCAAGTCTGCCCTAATTTCACCCTGTGATGCTTTTTTCTACTTGGGCTTTTGTGGCACAGTTAGAAATATATACCTTTAAAAACAATATTGTTTACTAGAGGTTTTTACTATTTTAGGCTATTTCAGTCAGCCTTGGATTTGTACATTGTATATGCATGTTTACTTTACACTTTGTTCTGTTGTTTGGGTTTATTTGTAACTTACAACTATAGCTTCCAGAAACTTGACACAATGAAAAAAAACAGTAAAATGGTTTTGTAATTTTCAATCCAATGAAATATAAAAATAAAAATTGAGTTGACTAAAGTAAAGATATTTCCAATAATGCTTTTAAAATTACACATCATGTCACCATGTGACTGTATTCGGAGTAGGCTTTATAAATAAGGTAAATGCTTCTCAATGAGTTTTAGACAAATTCTAAATGAATTTAAACCAATATAAATATACACATATAAATACATAAAGATGTGTTTAAAATGTAAAGTTTAAAAGGTATATTATGTTTTAGATCATGTTGAAAGCACCTCAGAAAGAAAGCAAAAATACAGATGGTTTTTATTGCCCAGAATGAACAATAAATTGTTTGTAAAATGAATATTGCTTGACAAAGTTTGTATTGCAGATTGCATGCCTAATGGATAAAATGCAACAAGTAAAAAGACCCTTGTAAAATAAATAAATAGGACCTGACTCTGGTCATACTGTAGTCAAAAAATTGCACTAAAGTATTTGTACATTTTGTGTTGTTTACAAAGCTCACTGGACGTTGCAGCTTATGTATAGTGATTTTTGTCAATTAATCAAGGACTATTCCTCTTAATTTACCAAATATTATTGTATGCCACATCCCCATTCATAAAGAATGCCGCATATACATGTAGAAATATTTGATTTTGGGTTTTTAAAGGCATTCAGTCAAACTCAGTGTGCACAGTATATAAACTAATTATAAAACTTCAATTTATTCAAAATTCAATTAAAATTACATAAAATCATCAGATTAGTTGTTACATTTACATAGTTGGTCTGTTTTGTGCTGATAGGCTTCAAATGTGTTTTATGGAGCTAGATCTGCTTCTTCAGGAACAAAAACGGCCTTTACTCACAGAGTTATTCCTAATTAATTTGTTTACAATTCACAAACCTTTATATGTACACATACACATGTGTTTGTAATTTAATACAGTGTTTCTCTTTAATGGCTCCCTGATTCAGAAACCCACACCAGCTAAGAGATCTTTTCATAGGTTGTATTTAGTCAAGTAAGATTTGGTGGAGTGGATGCTATACACATAGGAAAATAATATTATCAACAAATAAATTATTTGAATTTAAATATTATTTCCCTCCAAAGAATTTCTTTAAACGGTGGCTTTTTATCTTAAATAAATAAATAAACTCTGTGCATATCGACTGTTTTTGTTCCTGAAGAAGCAGACTCCGCAAAACATTTTGAACGTTCAAGGTCCATCGACACAAAACAGACCAACTATGTAAATGTAACCATTAACCTGATTATTTTATGTAACTTGAATTGAATTTTAAATAAATTGATGTTTTATATTTTGTTTATATACTGTGCACACTGAGTTGGACTGAATACCTTTAAAGTCCCAAAATCAAAAATTTCCAATGATTTTTGTCACTGTAGCCTGACCGGTGTGGGAGAAAACATTTTAAATAATTAAGTATTTTGGAAAAATAGTATAAAGCATAGTAACAGCGTATGTTCACCTCTCTGGCAGTTTTGCATACCAATATATTTTTGGCAGAGAAAAAAACCTCAGAATTCTTAGCTTACACAGAAGTCAATCTGATAGCAATCCCTGAACCAAATGGGTTGCTTTGTGAATAACAATAATACTCTCTCCAAAGATCTACAGTAATTATTACACCATAAAATCGCTCTGCCTAACCCAACAACTGTGTGTAATTATGTATGGCAATTGTCAGATCATAAACTCAGAAAAGTTAAAAAATTGTAAAGTTAACTTAATCTGCTTACAGAAACTGCTGCCAGCATGATGTGTTCTTATTATAAGGAACTTACCAGTGCATATCTAGTGAGTAAAACTTTTTCCAGTCCAGTCAGTGTCAACATAGAAAGTTTTTTTTCCCTTCTTTAAAATACAGTCAAGAAGTTTTTAAAGCAATTAAGGGTTCCTTTTTTTCCATTTAGGACATACTTTTATTTGTCTCCTATCTTCCTCAGCATTTTTAGGGACAAAATCATATTTACCACTTTGCAATTGTCTTAAAAAGTTTCCTATAACATTTTTCAAAATGTCTAAATTTGCCCAGTTTTGCTGAAAAGTGACACAACTTGTGGGGAAAATGCACCTAAAACAATTTTGTAAATATTTCTTCTTTATTAAATTTGAAAATCACAAATTATGTCATTTGAGGATATATATGGAACTTTCAAAGGAAACTACCCATACCCCTATTAAAGTTGTTCACCTCGATCTACACAGTCTGGGGTAGCACAGTGGCTTAGATGTTAGCATTCTGGCCTTTTCAACACTGGGGGCCAGGTTCAAATCTCAGCCTGGACACTGTCTGCATGGAGTTTGCATGTTATCCCTGTGCTTGTGTTGTTTCCTCCTAGAGTCCATAATAAAACATGCAGTGAGAGTTAATTGGCTTCTCCCAAAATTAACCTTAGACTGTGGCAATGACATATGACTATGGTAGGGACATCATATTGTGAGCCCCTTTGAGGGACAATTAGACTATGATAAATACTAGTTAATGATTAATATAATAATCTACACTTCTTGGCAAAGCAGTGCAAATATCTATTTGGAACAGGTTTTTAAACTTGAAAGGAAAGAGCAAATATATCTTAGATTGCAAAACTAGATCACACCATCTAATTCCATTCAAAAGTGGCTTGCAATTAAATATCTGCACAGTCCTTAGTGCTTTACAAGTTAAATCAAACAGCCAACAGTGGATACAGATGCCCAAGGCTTCACCTGCACATATCTCCTAAAGAGAGAAATCCCATGCCAGGTCCCTAGACTATGGATTCATCTGCACATGGGTAACAAGGTGGGGAGGGGCTGAATATGTCTGATGACAGTGACATGCTTATCTCATTACAGGGCTTAGGTAAATATACAGGACAAGGCATTTATCCCATACATTTAATTTGTGAGAACCACTCACTTTTTACCTTAAAAAGCTCCTCCAGACATACCTATAACAAGTATTAAATGCAAAAATGCTTGCAAACAGGAGGGCATAATCACCGTAATTTGATGCAAATAAAATTTCCCTGTGTATTCAGATATTTCCATCCTCTCATACTGGTGGCACCATATTTTTTAGATAAACACAGCAATTGTCAGAGGCTATTTGAGGACATACTATGGACCAGCACATCTTGAATTTGTGGTTCATTTTGCCACCATATTAGGCAATTTCAGCAACTCTTACATCAAACATACGATTGGACCACTATAAAAACTATTTTTCTTATTTAGCAATTGGTCCAAATTGGAATCATGTAGGTCAGCCATACCTACCTTATGTTCTTTTTTTCTAGTCTTTACTTGGGCATTACATTTTTATCCTCATCATCTCTATCACCCTAATAGTACTTCTGAATTTGGATATCTGTTTGCTCTGTAAAAACAATCTTTTCAGAACAGCTGGGAAAAGTGTATTCAGGCACAAGTCACAATATAGAGGGTAAAAAACAGCATGGGGTAATAACATTGTTATTTGTATTTAGGTCAGTAACAAAATCATATGAAACATCAGACATTTTATTTCAGTTTTACAAGTACCCAATAAGGCCAATATTTACTCATTTACAATTATTTGGGCTTAGCTGCCAAAGTTGGAAAAGACACAATACTATCTACAGGCTTACTGCTAATATTACCCCTCCTTACCAGTGGCCATTAGGCAGTGAGTTAATTCACACAACGAAAGTTAGCTCAAACAATAGTACCAAACTGAGTATCAGAGGTTCAGGCCAATTTAAATAGTGGCCCAATTTTAACAGGAACACTACCTGTAATATTTATGACTTTAGTATTAAAATATGTTCTAATAACTTTATACAGTGACACTGTATGACATACTGATATCAGAACCAAACATATGGTGACAAATTTTCAAATAACTCATAATAATTTTTTGCCTTATTAACTGTCTTTACTTTCTCACAATATACATTTTATCCCAAAATCTGCTGTAATTTATAAATGATCATAAAATATAACATATGCTTTTTGTTAAGACTTTCCATCAGTTTTATATTGAGGCTTTATAAGTAAGGGTAAGGTTGGGTTATAAGGTTGGGTTATAAGTTTATCCTGATGTATATACAGTAAACAAATAAACTTTTTCCCCACAACATTCACCTTTATTTATTAAAACTATTTGTGTTGTGTTAATTGTAATTTAAACTGTCATATGACATAAATTAGTATGGGTTAAATTTAAAAAAGCTTTCATACATCTATATATAGTGCACAATGCATATTTACAAAAATGATTATGAAAATAATACTAGAAGAAAGTATTATACAGATTGCTAATATATGAAATAGAAAGGATGTAATTTAATCCATAGCTACAAAACAATGGCTCCAAGCAGGGTATCTCCATGTGGTCAATGCAGGCATTAAGCACATTATGCAATGTCATAAGCATCTACTTCTTTAAAGAACAGATATGCCTTACAGATCATAAGTAAATAATTTTCCATTTCTATAGAAAATAATCTGTAACACTGCAAAAGCTTTTATCTTTAACATCTTGCAAAATTATTCAGACCCTTGACAAATCCTCTTCTTTTATAAAATAAATGCTTTTTTATTTCCTTTGTGATGTTTATATTTCAAAGCACTGAAAAAAAAATCTGAATTAAATTTATTTTCTTTCAAATGTGACATATATTGAAAAAAGGTGAAACATAATTATTTGCTTTGAACCAGCAAATACCCTCTACTATGGACACACAAAAATATAGTAAAGGTATTCGGGGTAAAAAAGCTGAATGACACAATACTTGGCCCTATTGGAAACAACTGCACTATTCTGTAGGATAAAAACACCACCTTGGCCTTGGCCATCCCTAACCCACCCCCATCCATGTTGCCTGTTTTACCTCATCTCATCTCATATTCAGAATTCATGCACGATGGTCAGAAATGGTAGATCCTTTGGACAAGAATATGGAGGGCCACACATGGGAAAAGCCTGAGTATAAATAAGGAAGTAAACCCAAAACTAACCCAAAACAAAAAAATCACACACCTTCAATCTCACAGATCAGTCTATACGTCGGGAGGTTTCTTCCATGGGGTCGTCCCAGTATCTGTCTTTGACCTGGTGCAGAGGGAGCTGCATCTTCTCCCCACTTCTTCCATGTTCTTCTTCCTAAATCACCAAACCTCGCACTGTGCATGTGCGACATTGGGTGATGTACATGGGGAAAAAACACTGCGCATGCATGAGATTGGCAATTTTTTTCTCTATTGATTAAAGGGCTCCGTCTGTGCATGCCTGAGACACTTGGGCATGCGCAGAAGGTGCAGCCAAGAGCCTACGTGCCTGAAATAGGTATCCCATGCTCTGCACTCCCATTCATTCTTGATCGCCTAGGCGATCAAGAATTAAGGGAGCAGTGCTGCACGTTTTTTTTTTTTTTTTAAACAAAACTAACAAAATTTTTACTTAAAATAAAAGGATTGTCTACCCTTTTATGTAAAGTAAACATTCTGAGTTTAGGTATGCTTTAGGTAAGGGGCACTTCTTAAATGATCTGATACCTGTTATACACAGTTGAGTATTTAGTTTTAGTAGATCCTTAAGCTTCTGGCATGAAGTATTCATTTTCTGATATTTTTGTTGCCTTGCTTTTGATGTTATACCTCTAAAATCTGAATAAATAATGTTACAAATTATAATTTAAGAGTATAACAGCACCTGTATTACCTCTTTTACCCTCTTCCCCCAATATATGCAGCTGGTAACTATGTATAAAAAGAAAAGACCAGACAATCCAGACCAGAGCAAGACCAGACAAGTTCTTTAATTCTCCTCTAATATTACCGGGAACCTGTTATAATAAAAATGCACTTTACTGTCAATATTAAAGCGGACATTTGCATTTAAATGTTTTGCTATCTAATTTTTCATGATGAAAAGCATTAAATGACAATACTAACTGCACCCAGCAAATCCCATGCTGTCTTAATCTCAATTTTTATTTTGTTGCTCCCTGTTGTGTTCCACACTGTCATCTTTTTTTTCCAGTTTCCTAATGACATTAGCTATGATTCCCAGTCACAATCTTTACAGGTATGAGATTGTGCCCTGGTTAATTTACATTTGTGAAATGCCCCTGATGATCTTGGGCATGCATAGAAGTAGTGGCCCACAGCCTCCCCGGATTTGTCATGTAAGTATCCCACGATATTGTGGGTTTCCCCTTCAGTCTTTAACAGTAATAAAGATGAAAGGTACGGGTATACCTTTAAAAAATGTAATCAGTCATTAAATTAAACATTTAAAGATATATATATATATATATATATATATATATATATATATCACAGTATCAAACACTGTTTATTCTGTCCAGCAATGTCATTTGCAGCATCAAGGAGAACTAAGAAATAGCTCCTGCTTCCCTTTAGCCATGCAGCCTGGTGTCATTTATTGGCATCCCCAGCACATACTGTCAGCTGAAGGGGATTTTAGAGGCAGATTAGTTCCTGACTTTATCAGACACTGTCATTGGCTGCTGAGACTTTATAGCCTCTCTGCTCCCAGACACCAGTGCCAATTGTAGCCCTAAACTGGGCTAACTTGCTACTAGTGTGTTATTCCTTTAAATTTACTGTTTCTGATCCTGCAAGTGTATTATGCTGCCTGGACTGACCTTTTTACCTGTGACCCTTACTCAGCTTGTGTCTTGGGCTTGTGTACCTCATCAGTTAAACGATTTATCTGTGTATGATTTCTTACTTTGTGTTCTGGACTTGTCTCTGTTGAAATTTTGGTACAGCTTAATCTGAGGGCTCCTGGTCCTCTGCCAGTGCTTTCCATAGACATCATCCCTTGTACACTAAGTCCTGGGGGCAACCCTGTGTTGAGAAATGTAACCGGGGCTAGGTGAAAAGTGCAGAATTAGATTGGGGGACTGGTGTCTGGTGAGTACTGTTGCTGGACCAGGACCTAAAACTTTTTTTCTACACATCTACTGTAGTGGCTATTACTCTATAATTCAAAACTGTCTTCCCAAAAGGTGCAAGATGCTTGCAGCTTTATCCTATGTCATAACAGCGACATAGTCGTTAAATAGTCCTAACATAGTCAGTCGTTAATAAATTCCAGAAGATCCATACATACTATGAATGAATGGGAACATCATTATTGTGCCCATTATTTAGAGTATAGTGCAACAGAATATGCTTCAATACATCAGATGTATTGTAGAGGAGAGATGTAAATGTAGAGGTGAGGACCGCAGGTAGAAGATGCAAAGAGAAAGAAGTGTGTCACTTGACCAATCTAAAGCCATCTGTAAAAGGAAAATATAAAAAAGCCAAACATACATTGTATGGTACATTTGGAGTGGGGGTGAATGAAGATATGGGTTTTAAAAAGTAATTTCAGCCCTTTTAAAATGCATATATGTCCATTAGCATCTTTATTAATAACATTTCTTTTTTTCTTAGTCTTTCAATTAGCCTTTTTATGCTACCTATTAAAAGGTCATTGTCAGTTCAGAATGTTTGCTTCACCTTTTTGTGACATTTAGCAATCAAATGACAAACAGCACTACACTTAATAGCAAATCTGACCAAATGAAGCTCAACTACTTAATAGTGTAGCATTACACAGGTATTGTATTACTGTTCTTTAGTAAGTGCCTTTGAAACATGTTAATGGGAAACAATTCATTGGTGCTAGCTTCTCTTTATTCTTTTGCATACAGTGATCAAATATAACAGTGTGAATAAAGCTATTAAATACATTATCAGTAAATAGAGAATACTTAGGAAAATTGCCTTTGTTTCATTATAGGTGAGAAGCTCAGTTACAGAAAGAGTACCCTGCCACACAAGTAGGAAACTCACATACATTCTCTGATCTTGCATTTTGACATTTCTGTCAGAGGAAATACTTTTTTTTTAGAAAATTAACTGAACCAGCCTGTGAAACCTATATATATATATATATATATATATATATATATATAGGTAGTCCCCGGGTTACATACAAGATAGGTACTGTAGGTTAGTTTTTATTATGAGTTTGTATGTCAGACAGATTAATTATTCAAAAAATGCTACCATCCAAAAGTTGCCCTATATTTATAAATAATAATTGGAAGATATAACACGGAAGATATAATAAGATAAAATAATTGGAAGATATAACAGGTATATGGGAAGTGTTGCACGGATACAAGTAATGGGGGAGAGAGATTTAAATAACATAGATGTTTGGGGATTGTTGGATAAAATAAGGGACACATATATAGCACAGCAAGTGGGGATTTTCTTAAACCTATCATGGTTTAATAGTGAGTCGCTTTGATTACTTACTATTATGGTGGCACATAAGGATTATTTTGTATAATCACTTGGGGGGATATTTGAAAGTTACGAAAGATAAGTTAGATATCCCCATAATGTATAGAACATTCTAATAGCGAAACCTTTTGATGTCTTAAAACAATGTACTATAGAAGTTGTAAATTGATAAGATTTGTGGTACTGTTTTGTAGATAGTTAAATAGGGGTTCCTTGTGAGGTGTCTGCTCCTATTGTTGTTCCTTTTGTCATCCTTTGTGATTTCCAGCCTAGGTTTGTTAAGGGAGTTTCTTCATCATTGGATAGATCTGTTTATTGATGTAAGCAAGCTTTTTTTTGTATGGAAATTTTAATATATTATAAATATATGTAATGTATAATTGAATTATGTTGACTTTTGTAGAAAAATCTGTATCCCTCCCGAAGAAGTGGGTATTTCAACGAAACGTGTCGAGGACATTCATGCACGTATAGCGTGTATGAGTGATACAGAAAATTTTTTTGTAATCAATTTGGATTTTAATGTTTTGTAATAAGTTGTTTTTAGGAAATGGAAATATTGGCACTGTCTATGCATATGCATTGTATGAAAGATTTTGAAAATCATATACAAATCTTTGTGCCTATAAAATCCCAATATCCCTCATTTTTTAATATTGTAGCAATAAATTTGAGTATTTTATGTAAGATAACTTAATCATAATTTTCCTCCACAATAAACTTGCCTTGTCTTTGTGCTGTTCAATTATGTTGTATGCTTTCTGAATGGCCAGAGGTAGAGAGAGGCTGTGAAAGGAGCGTCTTGCTGGGTGTATTAGACTTGAAGTGCTTTGCTTACATGTAGACTGGAAGTGTATCTTCTGAAACTGTTGTGACTGGACTTCGGCTTTTTAAGGAAACTGATTTTAAATCTTTTGTGGCTTTTTTTTTCAACCAGTCAGTCCTGGCCTATTACTGTTGAAATAAATCAGATTGGTGTGCTGTTTGCTATATGTAAGACAAGTTATTGTTCGATAAAAAAATCAATTCCACCGCCAAATTTGGTCTGCAAGTGTAAGCTTTTGTTTAAACTGTCCAGGAAATGGAAAATGTAACACTTGTAATGTACAGAGGCAACAACTATCTGAACTAAGCTAATGATATATGCAACAAGAAACTTATTGCCTGACAAACATGGTCAATTTGGCCATTACAGTGCAGTTATTTGGTTTGTGTACCATTAATTAGTGATGTTTCATAAATATGTTGATTCTGGAAATGAGGTTTCTGGTATTTATTCATCTGACCATTTTACATTGTTTTCTATTAACTTTGCAGTGTTAGGATGAAGCTGACAAAAAAAAATCACATTAAGTAAATTATAGCAGTTTTTTTTTTTTTTAGACTGTAATTTTTTCAGGCTGTAAAAGGTTTTACTTTTATGTGTAACAAACTCAAAACCATCTGTTTTACCAGGTAAATGTAAAACATAGCTGGATGTTTATTTGTTTAATTCTACATTCAAAGAAGAGTCCTTAACTTTTAACTCATGTCGCTAACTTGGTAGGTATGGAGGATTCCTCATCAGAATTACCTGTAACATTTTTCCTCAAAGAGTCTTAGCTTGTTCCCTTATTTTTTATAACACATTTTATTAATGATTTTAACACGAGCACAGTAAAGAAAACATCTAAACAAAAAATATCAATACACTGTCACAACCTATACTAACACAGTACTAACAGTACCAATAAGTATAGTAAATAAAAAACAAAAAATTGACAGACAAAATTGCAAAACCGATACAATTAATAAACCTAGGGATTCAGAAGTAGGGATTGGAGCACTACATTCATTGTATTGGCAATGCTTTTTGGGTTTAGAAGTAGCTTAATATACATAGAATAATACATTACACGATGTAGGACGAGGCATATTTCTTATTCCATGGGTGCCATATTATTGGAGGAATGATCAAAGATAGGCATTCTTTCATATGTACATTGCGTATGAACTCTAAAAATTACATAGCTTTTTCTCTTTGAATTTCTCTATTTCCCTTAGGCTCACTAAATGGCAACAGCATATTTTACCCTCTTGTTGAGTTAATAATAGTTATTTTTGTAATATATAAACAGGGTGGAAGAGGCTTTCTTTATAAATAACAAATTTCACTTACTAAACTAGTTGTCTATAAACAGGTTCCAGCAAAAAACACAATAACCTCAACAGCTGCCACTGACTAGGTTCAAAGAGACAATCTGCTTTTTCTAGTTACTTTGGATTACCTTTTAGTTTTTCTTGTTACATTGGATAAGGAAGCTTGTCCAAGGAAAATTTGTAATCCAGAACTTAAAAAAAAAAGAACTGTCACATGGAATGAAGAGAGGAGGATGAGTAAAAGAGATTTAGCAGCAAATATTGGCTCACATTTCTACATACACTGTTTTTAAACTCTACAACAAAGAATATGAAAGTATGGTGAAACAGTGGGAATTTTTGGAAGATACATGGCCTTGTTAAGGGTTTTTTGCTTCAGAAGCTAACAATCTTCAATAAAACATTGAACTGCTTCATATTATGCATACAATAAAATAAACACAGTACTCAAGTATATTGTGTTATATATTTCTGCATAAAAAATATTGGGTATTTTAAGCATTTAAACTGGCCCTTTGTTTCTTTATTACAGTTTGTTTTGCCACATAGGCAGAAGATGTACCTGGTCATCAGCTCACTGTGCACATCAGCATGGGGGTGGAACTACTGCACCAGTCCCCACGTTTTGTTGTCTAGATTTCCATTAGTCTCCAATCTCCAGTACACAATATATACATTGCCAAGGCAAGGTCTGTAGAATGCAGGAAACCTCCCATGTCATGTCAGCTATTATATTAAACTGCCTGGACATGAAATGTTGATAGTATGCGATTAATGCATACCAGGGATTTAGGGTTAAGGTTCCACATTTTGGCTTCCTAGGTGGTAGGTAAAAATGTTTTTCAATTCATAGCACTGTGCACTGTGAATTGCTTTTGCACTACTGGATATAAAAGTCATAGGTGGGTAACACAACACACAGTGGGGTTAACAAGCATTCAACACACCCAGAATACCTTCAACAGCTGGGAAATGTTTTAATACATGGGCCACTAGAAAATTGTGTTAATAGCCTCTTCTTTTACAAGTAACCATGGATATGAAAATGTTATGAAAATTAACATTGACCTAATTTTTACTTCTATACTGTATGTTGTAGTTTTGTAAACATTACTTTCTTCTAAAACTGTTTACTATGTATTTTAAAGATTTAGCTGTACAACTTATTAGCATTTTGTATGTAAGTATACACCTCAATTTCATTGCCAAAGTTTAGAAATGTTACCAAGTTTAAACATTTTTTTTAATAATATTAAAAACTCAAAAATAATGAATATGTTTATTGTACCAAGCAGTGGCTTTACTAGCCTAAAAAATATTGCAGTCAGTTCATACAGGTATATCAGCCTGTGCTGAACACTTTTAATCACCATGTCTATATAAAACCACTGTTAAAATAAAATGTTAATACATTCTATGATGCATTATTTGGAAAAAATGTTCACTACAGAAAAATGGTATATTGCTCTGTAGATGGTGAAAAGATCACTCAACAAAGGAAACAAGACATACTATTATAACACTTATTAGGTAGGTATTTAGATTAGACTACAAAAATATGTCAGTAAGTATCATTTTTTTCACCAAGTCACTTAGAAACTGGCAGAAAAACAACTTCAACAGAATCAAAGACATTTCTAAGAGTGAATAGCTTGCATGATAGGCCCTTCACAAGAAAACATCTTCACAGCTTTATAATAGTTACTGCAAGCAAGGCTTCAGTCGAAAGGCTGAGTCAATATAAACGTCTGCTAAAATTATACCAGGAATGATTGCCACTTGAGTATTGTAAGCTGGAGAAAGTTCTTAAGAGCAAATGAGCAAACTGTAAAATTGCTTCATTATGTTTTTGGTATGGCTCCTCAGTATGTGACACCATTTGTCAAACATGGAGAAGCAAGTGTTTGGGGTTCTCGTGTGTGGTCCATAGCTGGAAAGCTGCACTTAGTGAATGGAACACAAAACCAAAATACCTAACAAACAGCTTTTAGCATCATGTTATATTTTAAGGTGTATGCCTTGTTGCTCAGGGTTTCAGAGGGTCAGAGCAACATAACAAAACCAAAGGCTTCAAATTATGAAAAGGCCAGGACAGTCTGTGGACATGATTTTCATCCAACTGTTTATAAGTGTAAAGCAAAGCAATGTACAAGTGCTTCACATTTGTGGAAACCTATTTAACAATATTGGGAGGAACTCTCTGAACAATATTTGATCTATAATATGGCATGTAAGAAGATAATATCTTTGGCTGTTATATTTGCAGAATGGCCTGATTTATTAAAGCTTTATTAAAGATACACGTTTATCAGTAAACCTGGGTCTTCCAGCATACCTAGAATTAATTTCCTAAAAGTATTCGCCATTTGTTAGCAAATGTTTTTAATCCTGGACCAGATGCTTTTAAGGTTTACAGATCAAAGTGTATCTTCTCCAGTTTTGGTGAGCTTAATTAAATCAGGCCTAGGTCTAATTTTAAGAGTAAAATATAACAAAATTTTTCTTATTCCACCTTGCACCTTTTAGTTTTATGTGATACGGATTTATGCAGTCCTAAAATGCCTAAAAAAACACATACTGTTCTATGGGTTTTACCTGGGAATATACAAAAGACTGTCATTTTATTCAAAAAGCAGTGCTAGTGTTTCTTAGACTTTTTTAGGATTATGTCTGCTTCTTTGAGCAAACAATACTTTATACAATAATTATATGTCAGCATAAATAAAATCACATGGGCTCATTCTTTATTTTTTTTTCATTATTACAGGTAAAATATTTAGTACTTTTGAATTGGTAATAATGGTATATTTACTCTGTGTTTTTTTTTAATGTATGGTTGACCACTATTAGATGCGGCTGTGTCCCCATGTAAAATGGCAAACAAACTGCATGGCAAGAGTTTGTTACACACTTTAAACAAGACACAGCACCCTTTACTGGTGTGACCTGAGTATAAACCCAGATTATTTTTTTATTGTTTTGGTTTAAAAGTCTTTGAAACATTAGCTATGTTTCCTACATGCATTTGCAATATACCATAGCACCAAGTTCTAATTATTTAATACCCCAGGATAGCCCAACTTTCTTCAAATGCACCTCCCCTGTTGATTAATTTCCAGGACCAGCAGGAAAATTGTTTACTCCTCTGCTTTCAATTGGTCTATTAAAAATAAAAGCAGTCTGAATGTGTTAACACTAAATACAGCAATATAGCAGTATCATATAAAGTTTGTTTGTATCATACAAAGGGACCATATTAAGAATATATAGAAAGGAAGTCTGAATATAGAAATATAAAATGGGAGTTTTATTTGTCATTTTTGCCTTCTACTACTACAATACCTTGTTTTAGTACTGATGTTGGTTATCTAGTTATCTTAATGAGCCATGAAAAACAAGTACTGTTCTTGGCAATAGCTTCTTCTTCATATGACAGTAGTGTTATCCACCTGGCTCTTTAGAGAGTTTTAGAAGCTTAATACATCACTTCACACGTGATATCTACAGCCCAGGAAAGTCTTGTTACAGAAATATTAGTAGTTCAGCACCCTTCCTTCACTAGAGATAAAGACATCCAATAAATTACCGAAGGGAATTTAAACTGACTTATGGTGTACAGCAGTGTTTTCATGTGCTGTGTATTTGTACTTTCTGTTTAAATACCCAACAGTGGATAGATGTTGATTATGGAGATAGACAGATATGCCTGCATTTGCAATTCCACAGCCATGTTTCAATTGACTATTCCATCTTTTAAACTATTGTAGTACAAATCAGTGGTGAAGGAGTCCGTGGCAAAAGACTACCATATCTTGATACAATTTAAATAGATAGACAGAGTGAGATGCGCATATAGCAGCTTTTTGAGACATTATTGTGTCAGTAGTATGTAGTATGTGGGACAGTACTGCTGTTAAGTTCAAAAACACATTAGTAGTTTTCTCTGTTGGTAAAATGGTACTAGGAGCATAAGTCTAGTAAAAGTTTGACTCTAAACTTGCTCCTTGTATATCTGTTTCTCCATATATTTCATGAGTAGTTGATATTTACTTGTTTGGGAAATTTTAGTAAAACTATGGAATGAGAAAACTAACAAACAAATATAATGAACATTTTACGTATGCAAAGCTAGAACATTCTGTCCACAAAAAGTTAATTGCCTATTCATTTTGTGAATAGGTAATTACTGATGGATTAACAGCTGTTCAATAACAGATTTATTCACACATATAAACGTGAAAATAAGTATAAATCCATCTGTTAACTTTTATAGAGAAGATGTCACTAACCATATTTAAATCACTTGCTAACACAGAGTTAGGTTTATATTGATAATTTACTAACATGAGAATAAGCAAAAAGCGAAAACTGAAAAAGGTTTTAGGAACATAAGTTGAGCAGGTGCTTAGACATCAAGCAAATTATGTTTTTCGTTTTGACACCTTTCAGCCTTTTGTCAATACCAAAATCAAAGTTTTAAATTATTTGGTTCTACAAACTAGATGGAGTTAGAGCATGCACTTAAATAGCATGGCATGCACTTGTGAAGAACTTTGGTCACTGCACATTTACAGAGTTATATGTATAGTTTGTTGTGTTGTCTAACTACATTATTGCAGTAATTACCAGTAATTCCAAATAACAGATGCTGGCACTGGTCAAATGAATACATATTCAATATTCAATAAATTATCTGGTCAAGAAGATACAGTGTTTGTAAACCCCAAACCAAAAGCTGTAAATTTTGTATATTGTATCTGCTCTAGCAACATCTCACTTTTATTTTGCTCTCCACTACTCATGCTCCTATAGGCTACTAAGAGCAGTCTTGTGTAAGCTGTAAGCTGAGTCACTAGAGTCAAAATGTACACAGGGCAATGGATGCATTGTAAGACACAGTTGATGGTTCTAGTGCTGTTATATAAGTAAGTCACATATCAGATGTGAGGGGTAGGGGAGCAAAAAGGGAATTTAGCTGTATATTAGAAAAGTATAGGTGAAATTTTTATTTTGAAAAAAAAAATGGGTACTGTGATGAAAAACAAAGTAAAGTAAAAACAAATGTTACAATCATAATTTCATTGTTGAGATGATCTGTTAGAGGGAAAAGCTGAAGATACAAAAACCCTTTAACTCTTTTTTATTTCTGTACATACTAGCTCTTGTATTTTACATTGAAAAGAAAAATAATGAAAGATTAAGAAATAAATAGGCTGTAAATGTTGAACCTTACACCTCCATTAGTAAAAGGACCCTGAAATAAAGATTCTTTCCAAATGCAAATCATTAGACAAACCTCCATAGAAGACAAACAACTATTAAAGGACAGAAGTTATACAACTTCTACAGTATAATATTTTCAGTTAGACGAATCTTATGTGAGTCGTTTTTGCCCATTGAAAGTTGCTTGAAAATGGACAAAATCTGAACTGAAGATGAACTCTGCAGTTCCACTACGATACCCGACGCACTACAGGTTAATTACCCTGTAGTGCCCTGGGGATTGCACACTCTTCTCAATGGTTGGCTCAGTGTGCAATCCCCGGGGCACCAAAGGTTAATTAACCTGTAATGCCCTGGAGATCATAGTGGAACTGCAGAGTTTATCTGCAGTTCAGTTCCCACGGACACAGCTTTGACTGCAGGCGATCCCCGGGGCACTACAGGTTAATTAACCTGTGGTGCCCCAGGGATTGCACACTGAGCCAATCATTGAGAAGAGTGTGCAATCCCCAGGGCACTACAGGGTAATTAACCTGTAGTGCACCGGGTATCGTAGTGGAACTGAGAGTTCATCTGCAGTTCAGTTCCCATGGTCACATGACCATGGAAACCTTGTGGTCACAGCTGTGACTGCAGGTGATCCCCGGGCACTAGAGGTTGAATGGGACAAGTTTCCCTATTCATCACATCCAGTGCCCTGTGTTCTTGGATAGAGAAACTCTATACAAGAACACATATAACTAGTAAAGGACTGCAAGAGCAATCTGATTGCTCTTAGTAGTTCCTAAAAACAATCCAAATTTTCCCACCATTGACTTCAATAGTGTTTGAATTAGGCATTCGATCACCTGAACAATATCTTACTATTCAATCGAATAGCTGTCGAATCGAATAGTGAGATATTCGACCAACACTACTAAACACAGCTAAAGTTGTGGGTGATCTTAAGAGCTGAGCTGATCTGTAACATCTTGCAACTCTTTAATAACCAAGACAAACTCTGCAGTTGTTTCTTTTTGCATATCAAAGCACAGCTTGCTCCAGAAGTTAATGAACGTCTAGTTCCCATAAAGATTTTTTTTTTTTTTTTGCTTTGTTTGTGATTAGCTCACAGTGAGGAATTAATACAGTAACTGACACCATGCTGCCTAATATTACATTGAGACAAACATCTGTGCCTGTTCCGACTTGACTACAAATGCAACTTAAGAACAAATCTACAGTCCCTATCTCATATGTAACCCGGAGACTACCTGTATACTATAACCAGTCTTGGTTATCATATCAAGGTACTGTAAGCCAACCCATGAATTACTTTTTCAATAGTTTAAGCTTTCCCAAAAATATTAATGTAATTCAGGATTATAATTGTGTTTTCAAACTTTCTGCCACACAAGGAAATTGGCAGAAAGTTAATTGCTATCTTCCATGTTTTACCAATGTTCTTTGTTCTAATGCATTTTATCCTTGTCCTGTAACATGATGATTGCTGTTTCTTGTAATGTATGCCTGTTGTGAAAATACCTTCTACTTTATAAGGGGTAGTATTTTAAAACATGCATGCTAATTTTTTTTTTATTTAGTTTAATAGAGCAATGGTTAGCCTAATGCAAAACACACTTTTAAAGAATAAGTGAAAAGTAGCACTTTAAATAAAATATAAAATAGTACACTTTTTGGACAGACATAAATCTTTAAAAGCTACAATGAAACACAGCTTCTGCACTGAAGAACAGAAGTGTTTAAATTCTTACTACAAGATTTCAGAGTTCATAAACACTAACTTGAGGGATGTGTTCATGTTTATGAGCCTGGGCTGAAATCTTAAGTCTTTTTAACCTTCATTCTGAAATAATTTTAAGAACCTATGTATGTAAACTGTACATATTAAAAACATCATTGTCGCTCTCTATTAAAACAATTTATGAATTAAATATGAACAAAATGTAGTCACACTCGTACACAGTAAGCATAATAAATAAAACATACCTCTGTTATTTGTAAGTCATATTGCAAAGTTAAGTTACTGTGGTAAAAATTATTTTTTTTTATAGTGTAGCTAATATTCAAATGAATACATTTCATAAATGAATAAAGTCTTATTTCTTATCATAAATTCTTGTCAACTCCTATAATAAAGTAAGAGATAGTTGCTTCCTTGAATGTTCTAATTGTTTTGCTAAGTAACTATAGGAAAGTGTATTAAAAATGCTGAAGTTTCCAGTAATTGGATAAATACATACTCAGCATTCTGTAAATGTCTAAAATCTGTGCATACTGAGGAAAAAAAAAAAGATCACAAAAAACCTTATTATCTCCAGTGTTATGGTAATGACTGCAGAAAGTGAAGAAAAAATGCTTAACAGAATTTCACTGAATGGTACTATATTCTCAATGTTCCCTACTGTTTGAGAGCCTTGATTTCAACATTTCACAACTAGCTCAGCAAATGACTATTTTAAATCTAACCTAAATCGTTCCAAAGGTTTATTTTGAATGTTTGAAAGTTAAAGTTCATAGTACCAGAGGAAATGTTAAAATATGTGATTAGGTTTACTGATTGTTTGTATAAAAATATTTTGTATGCTGTTTCTATTTTGAACAAGGTAATAAACTTTAAAAAAATATTTTGCAACCTGCATTTTGATGCTGCTACTTTATTTGAATTTAAATAAAGATTAATCTTTTTTCATAGATAATAGCCTGCAAGGGCAGATGCCAGTATAAGAAATTGGCATGTTGATATACTGCTAGTCTGTACACACCTTCCTGAAAGCATCACTGTGTCTCAAGGTAATGCCCACATGTTATGCTGGATATCCATTATTAAATTAAATACAATCAATAAATGCAGTAAGGCTAGGTAAGAACAGGTTTGATGATGCTGGCTGTCCACTAACCAGGAAATCAGGTGAACGCTATCTGACTTGCTGCAGCTTCAAACACACACTATGAGAAGCACAGCGTACAGTGAAATCAGAGTAAGGAATTTTAGTACAGGAGAGGAGCTTGTACAAGTGTGCAAGACTGCAGATAAGGCTTAGGTTCAGCTTTACCCTACATCAAATGGCCATACACCAGTTACATAAAATAACTGTTATAGCTTTAGTACACCACTGAATTTCCTTAGTCACTATTATCAGCAGAATACACATGGATTAGAAATAGGATATATAGGTTTGTAAACCTATTTTTTTTTTAAATTAGTGAATTGGTGTAAGACCCAAAATGCATATTTTTCTAGTGTTTTTCTATTATTAATCCAGTTCTTGTAATATCATAGAGGGAAGAAAGCCAAGGGTTGAAATAACTATATATGGTGTTAACATAGTAGGGATTAAAATGTTTACTGGTCCTTTGGCTGCAATAATACCAACCCATAGTGCACTGGATTGACAGTAACCTTTAACCTACCAAGCAGAAGGCCTGAGTGTTACGCGGGGTAAAAAAAAAAACCTGCTGAAAGCGGTAACCCCGAGCCACACTCGGGGTAGTTAAAAAAGTAAAAAATAAAGCCTTACCTGGTTCCATCGGCGTCCCCCGGCATCCTCCAACGTCCTGCGATCCTCTGGCCACGCCTTCTTCGTCGATCTGTCCCCCGGCAAATGTGTTGACGCTCCCCAGGAGTTCCCGGTGACGTCGGTGCATATAGCCATCGCTAGGGGCGCTGCTGGAATTTCAAATAATTTTGTATTGCATTCAATATAAAATAACTGTATTAAATGCAATACACTGGATGTATATGTCCAAAAGCAGTACATTGTCTTTCATTAAAATTTATTTTACAGTATAATATAATAGAATACTAAAGTTTGAAACACAAAATCATGTCAAAGTTTAATAAATGTATTTTTTTTACATTTATTTAATTTAAAATTTTGACACAATTTTTTTCACACTTTATTGCAAAAAAAATTTAAAACGTGTACAATCAAGTAATAAAAAAATGTTGAATGTTACAAACAGATGAATCTTGTGGAAAGACATCAACATTAATAATCTACATAGTGGGTAACAACTACTGTTGGTGTTCGAATTCGGGTTGTCCTTATATTCGACCTGAATATGTTTGTTGGACCCGACTCAAAAAAAAAACGAGATTTGACGGCAAAAATTAAGTATCAAAAAATGTGTTTTAAAAAAAATTAATGTTAAACTAACTTATTAAGTGTTTGTGTTTATTTATTTATTTATTTTTTTTACAGGTAATCCTACAATGACATGATCTCTTACTCTGTTGTACACTTTCCAGCACAGAAATATTATAATACATTTGTTACATTTTTCTTTAACCCCCCTAGCGTTCTAATTCTGTCATTTTTTGATGCAAAAAGTGATCCTAATTTTTTTGCGTAGAAATGTTTGTTTATATTGTGGGCCTGTAATTCTTAGGATTAACTCCCGGGTAAATTTTATTATATTTATTTATTATATTAGAATCATAATTTATAAAATAATACATAATTATAAATCATTATTATAAAAAAAATGAAATATTAGCCCAAAACAATGTAATTTATCCAAAAAAAAAAAAATTTTATCAAAAATTTCCTTCTGAAATTTTCCAAACAAGGGTGCAATATTATTGATTAATAATAATATAAATTATATGCAGATTTTAGAAAAAAAAATTTACTTCAATTCAGGAAGTGATTAAAAAGTCATTAAAAGGTTAGATCAAGGTCAGGGCTAATAGCGTGCAAAATGTAAATCAGGGCACTGGGCAATGATGCTTGGTGCACTACAATGTGTATTTATACTTTTATTATATGTTTTGATGTGTTTTTACTTTAAAAAATAATTTAAAAGCAGATTACATAGTAATCTGCTTTTAAATTTCCCGCCTCCCAGAATCCATCACTCCACTGCATCACCCGGAAGATGTCACACATCTTGCCGGGTGATGCGGTGGGGATGTCCCCGCCCTACTTCATTCCCCTGCTCGCATCTCCCGGAGGCTGATCTCCGGGTGATGCGAGCAGGAGAGTGAGCAGCGGGGACATCATCCCCTACTCCCGGAGGCTGATCTGGAGATCAGCCTCCGGGTGATGCGAGCAGGCAGTAGATCCAGGGGCTGCTGCCAGCGGGAAATCTCCGCTGGCATCACCCTCTGGATTTACTATTGGTGATCGCATCTGCAGTTAGATGCGATGCACCAAGCAGAAATCCTGCATGGTGCATCGCATCTAACTGCAGATGCGTGCATCGGGGTGGTGGGGACCCGGGCGGTATTTAAAAGCAGAATACTCCGTAATCTGCTTTTAAATTTCCCGCCCGGCCACGCCCCCCGACGGAGAAGCGCCCCGCCATCACAGCGGGATCGTGAGATCACCGCTGGAGCGCGGGAATAAGGTAAGAGGGACCCTCAAAGGTACCCCGAGTGTGACTCGGGATTACCGCTTTTTGCAATTTTTTCCACCCCGAGTCACACTCGGGAATACCGCTAGGGGGGTTAATCCACTGAGAAAAAATTTAACAAATGTATCATATTACTGTGCTTGAAAGTGTGTTACAGAGTAAAGCTAGGTACACACTTCCAATATTATCGTTAGAAAATGAACTATTACAACTGATCAACTATTATGCTTTTTTATATTTGAACAATCATATTGTTCACAATTCTGTACATGCTGTAACAATAGGATCATTCAAATATATTCCATCAATAGTGTACACACGCTAGATACAATCTTTTGAACGATGCAGGGAGTGACATGTAAAGGAGAAAGTGTATTGCAGAAACATGCACGATCACTGAACGACTGTACACACGATAGATAGTGAACGATCGTCGGCCAATCAGATCTTCCGTGCTAGACGTTCATTTCCACCAACAATCCTCATTTGTTGGCGTCGTTAGTCACTTTTTTAGAACAATTTTTGGCCAATTCGTTGTTCGTCTGACGTTCGTCATTTGTTTTCAATCATAATTATTGGATGTGTGTTTGCAGCTTAAGAGATACTTGCATCTTCTCAGTGATTGCAGCTGTGTCTGGATAGAGTTTCTCTATCCAAGAACACAGGACTCTCTGTGTTCTTGGATAGAGAAACTCTATCCAAAAACACATACAACTAGTGAAGGGCTGCAAGAGCAATCTGATTGACATTGGAACAGCTAGTAAAGGCCATGACTTCTGACCATGTTCACCTCCACAACAGTAAAATAAAAAGGGGGAAAAAAACGGGGAAGACTCAGTTGAAATTATTGACCAGCGTTTTGTACACATCAGAGTAGAAAAAAATTACCCAGTAAACCTCGGGTTTCGGTAAATTTATCTGCTCTGTCTAAGGAGATGGATCTAGATTCTTCCTTTAAAAAAAATCTCTTGAACCTTGAGAAGCCATTGTTTATATTTCAAATTTTTTATTAAGTTTTTCAAAAAAAGAACCAAAATGTCATTTCATACAAGAAAAAAAAAAAAAAAATAAGGGGGAGGAACCATTTAAAACAGTGCAGCCGTAAACAACCAACTTTGACTACAAACTAACTTGACAGAATGTAAAAGCTGATTTTTAAAAATATAGGCGTGATATTACAATTGTCAATTGAAAGCAATCACTGGAGCTGTAAACAATGAACTTTGTGAGGAAGAGGACTCAAAATATGTGATCGACAGAGAGCAGAACAGACCTAAATTATACTAGAAGAACTATATGTGTTCCAGGGTTTCCAGACAGTATCAAATTTACCCAAAGTATTATGGAGTGTGTGCATGAGTTTGTCCTTTACCTTAATCCAATCCAATTTATTCAATAACGGTTCTAATGAAATCGTCTTGGACTTCCACTCTTTAGTCAGAGTGATGCGAGCAGCCAACAGGATAAGCTTGAGAAGCTTCAGAGAGTGCTTAGGAACCTCCATATCACAAATGCCAAAGAGGGCAGCTCCAGACGTGCACTTTACTGTCTTATCCAGGACCCTGGAAATCAGTTGAAAAATCTTCGTCCAGTATTCCTAGGCTACAGGACAGGACCACCACATGTGGGCCATGGTTCCCCTGGTATCACAACCTCTGAAACATGAAAGGGAGACAGAAGGATGTCATTTTGCAAGCTTATCCGGCACCAGGTACCAGCGAAGCTGAACTTTATAATTGGCTTCCACTAGTGAAGAGTTAAGTGAATTTAGAAAAAGAGAAGGCCACCTCACTCCATTTTTCCTGGAACCAATGGAGCCCCAGATCCTTTGACCAGTCTTCCAATATTTTCAATTTGTGCCCTGGAGCGCAGAGGGCGTGGAGCTAGTCTAATCTTTGAGCTGACAAATGACAATCTGTCGATAGCGGAAATATTCCTGTCTCTGGAGCTCCCTTTTACTGACCAAAAATTTAAAGCTATGAATGTCTAAAACATCAATAATATCTTTAATACGGTGAAAGACCTTATCAACGCACCATTGAAAGACTCCCAGATATCCACCGGGGGAGAACTCCCGATTGTGCCATAATGAGGTGAGCTGCATATGCACCGAACAAAGCTTGGGGTGGTGGCGAAACTTTTCCCAAACTGAGAGGAAATGAGAAAAGTGGGGCAACCGGAAGCTACCTTAGTCTTGCCCCTTGAAGCCCAAATACAGGACGCTAGGCCCCATAGAGAACAGGCTGACTCCTCCAGCTCCACCAATTGAGGTTTAAAGCCCTGTAGCATGGAGAGGGACAATTAGGAATTCTGAGCTGCTATATAATAGTATTTGAGGTGGGGAACCCCCATGCCCCCTTGGAGCATGGGGGCCCACATGTTATTCTGCTCCGCTTGCAACCCCAGATAAAGTTCATGATTTTGGCTTGGAGGGAACTAAGAATCAAGAGCGAAACATGGACTGTAAGAGTGCAGAACAGATTAAGTATTCTAGGCAAAATATTCATTTTGACTGAGGCTATACGGTCAAACTAGGAAGGGGGGGTGTAGTTAGCCTGGAATAAGGCTGTATATTTAGGGGTTAACTGAATCCCTAGATATTGTAGGAAGCTCTTGTCCCAACAGAGATCAAAATTCTCCCTCAGAAGTGACTATTGGGCTTCCGGAATATTGATGTTGAGGGCCTGGGATTTTGAGCTATTGACCTTAAGGCTGGACAGGCTAGCAAACTCATCCAAAAGTCTAAACAGGTTTGGAAGTGTGACATGTGGGTGCCTCAATCACACATAAGATTATCATCTGCGAACAGTGAACATTTGTGCTCCACCCGACCACAGGTAACCCACCAAATATTCTGATCAGCATGGATTGCCCTAGCCAATGGTTCGATAGCTATAGCAAAAAAAAGGGGAGACAGCAGACAACCCTTTCTAGCACCTCTTTTGATGGAAACATTGGAAGAGAGTAAACCCCCTAGAGATATGTTGGCTATTGGTTGTCGTAGAGTGCTCATAGGTGGTTACTGAAGCATGGCCTGAAACCCATGATGGATAAGACTGAGAATAAATAAGACCAAGAGAGAGGCTATCGAAGGCCTTCTGCAAATCAATAGCCAAGAGCATCGCCTCCCTCTTAGGACCTTTGTCCTAGTTAGAATAAATCAGTGAGATCAGGTCGATGGAACGCCTTGTGTTATCAGGAGCCTGCCTATGTTGCATAAAGCCCACCTGGTTCGGATGGACATAAGCTCCTAGAAATGAATTCAGATGCACCGACAAAATTTTGATCTTAAGTTTCAAGTCACAATTGATTAGTGAGATAGGTCTGTAATTAGAAACATCCACAGGGTCCTTACCTGGTTTTGGAATGACACTAATAAACACCCTATTGGCTTCTTGGGGTAAAGGATGACCTTCTCGTAAGTAATTAAAATATTGCACAAAATGTGGACTCAGAGTGGAACTAAAGGATATTTAAAAAGCATAGGAGAATCCATCTGGACCAGAAGCGCTGCCTTTTTAAAGTAATTTTAATACTCGCAGTACTTCCTCGCAGTACTTCCTCACAAGGGAATGGCTTCTCCAGAATATTTTTGTGACTTAAGGATGGGCATATGAAGCCCCTTAAAAAGTACGTCAAAGACCTCAGAAGAAGGTGCCTTGTTTTCCCCATATAAGGTACAGTAAAAAGCTTCAAATGCTGATAAAATTTTCTCCGGATTTTGGGAGAAACGCTCATCTTTAAGTCTGATCTTGGGGCAGGCATGCATTTTGGGTTAGGGGTTGGGCTTGTTTACAAATAGTCTGCTGGGTTTATTTCCCCGAGTGTAAAATGTATGAGAAGCCCATCTCAGTGATTTTTCAGCCTTGGTGGTTAGCAAAATGTTAATTGCAGTGCGTAGTGATTTCGGGATGTGGGTCCAGAGATGGGTAAAGCTACGTACACACTTCCAATTATTATCGTTTGTAAACGATCGTATAGCACCGATCCTGTACATACAGATAACGACACGATCGTTCAAAGATATTGTACAATATTGTATATATTTATATATATATATATATATATATATATATATGTCACTGAACGACCGTACACACGATAGATGGTCAACGATCGTCGTCCAATCTGATCCGCCGGTCCGGTCGTTCATTTCCAACGACTATCCTCGTTCGTCGGCGTCGTTGGTTACTTTTTTTACAAACGATTTTTGGCCAATTGGTCATTCGTCGTTTGTTCGTCGTTCATTTCCAACGATAAAAATTGGACGTGTGTACGCAGCTTTAGTCTTATGTTGGAACTGCAGGTTGTGGTATTCTTTCAGTTTAGCCTGGATTAGCTTATCCCTGGCTTTTTTGTTCTGGGCCCCAAGCCTAATTAATTCCCCTCTATTGAACGCTTTATGGGCCTCCCAATTATTTTTTCGTTAAAAAAAAAATCCGCAATTAACATCCCAATTTCCTTATGAACCAGAGGGTCAGACAACAGACCTTCATTAATTCTCCAATGGAATCCTGGCTAGGGGCCTTTCAGGTCCCTCAGGTATATATTCACAGGGTCATGACTCGATCACAGAGTGAACAGAACATGAGCCCTGGTCACCTGTGGGACCAGTTGGGATTGTAGATAAATTTGATCTATTCTGGAGTATTATTTATGAGCCCCAGAATAAAAGGTATAATCCCAATTTGACAGGTTCATCTCCCACCACACATCAATTAAAATATTCCTTCAATAGTTTGGAGGATTTGTGGAGAGCCTTACTAGAAGCTGCAGCCGCGTGGCTGAAGTCCCGCACGGATGCCATCCTGGGAAAAGACTTGGGAGTCTGTGGCTGGAGAGAGCAATCTTTCGACTTCCCACTTGCTTTGCCGACCATCGCGATCCTTTGGCTGGGTGCATGGAGGCCTCCTCCAGGACTAGATCCGTTGCAGCTGCCGAGACACTGTGGCTAGTGGGCCAGAACGGGTCACTAAAGGGAGCCGAGCGCACTATGAAGATGCAGCCATAGGCGCCGACACATGCGCACTTTCACTCCTTGAGAAGCCATTGTTTAGCTGATAGTGGGACAGAGGATTTCCAATACAATGGTATCAAACTGTGAGCCACAATCAATAAGTGTAGGGTTAGAGAACCCCTGTATGAGCCCAGAGAATCACCTCGGTCATCTAGCAAACATGCCGAAGGGGAGGTAGGGAAAGAAGGTCCAGTTATTTGTTGGCCTATCTCACAAATTTGGGTCCAGTAGGTCTGAATAATGGGGCAAGGCCACCAAATGTGTAGCTTTGTACCCTCAGCTTGATTACACTTCCAACATAAATCTGAAGACTCTGGGAACCACTTATGAATGCGATCCTGAGTCGCATACCACTGTGTCAAATATTTTTTCAATTTTTTTTGCAGTTTATTACTAATAGAGCATTTGTGTGTCATCAAACACATATTCAGCCATTGTTGATCAGAAAACCCAACCTGGAGTGTTGATTCCCACACCCTTTTGGCCCTGATGTTTTCTTGAAACCAACTCACTAAAAGAAGAGTGCAGATAGACAGATCTGTTCTAATACCGATGGAGGTTGGAAAAGGTCTCCCCTTCTTCCAATTTCAGCTATATAAATTTGATTTGTATATAAGACCACCATGAGATCGCCTCACGTTCTACCAGATCTTCAAATTCACTCCTGGATTTATTACTGCTGAAATCAGCAACTTTCGGTGGTGATTGTCCTTTCCAATTTTGTAGAAATTAATGCTGTAGAATTGTTGGCACAATTTTCATGGAAACCCAGGGGAGTAAAGCAAGTGGGGTTTTACTAAGAGAGGCTTCAATAACTCTACCCATATGAATGGCAAGGTAGTATCTCTGGATATCCGTGAATCCCATACCTCCTCAGGGTTTGGATCTAGAGATATAATTTTATTTAAGCCTTGGGCTGTTGTCATTCCAAAATAAATTTGTGAACAAGGCTTGAAAAGAAACTCAATGGGATTGAGATAGGTAAGGCTTGTAACACAAATAATATTCTGGGCAAGATATTCATCTTTACAATGGCCGCTCTCCCAAACCACGAAAAAGGTTTGTTTGACCATTGCTGCAAATCTGACTTTTTGTTTTGGAACAAGGGGGGGGGGGGGGGGGGTAGAATATAGATCTTTTGTATGCAATGTTAAAGTAATCCCCAGATATTTTAGGCCACCAGTTTCCCATTTAAAAGGGTAAACCGTGCTCAGGTGTTGAATCTGCTGCTGGGAAAAATGTATCCCAACTGCCGCAGATTTGGGCATATGAATTTTGAAATTAGCCAACTGTGGGACTGAAGTACAGATATTTAAACAAATTTAGCATGTGGGATTGGAAACCTAGAAATTGCAGAGTCTCAAACATATAGTCCCAGTCCCAGGCCACCCTGACAAAGTCCTGTCTTTTGACAGTAGCAGGCCCCCTCTATGTAACTCCTGTACCTTGTGGATAAGATTAATAGCTTTGATGGTGATATCCCGGGCCTCACGGCCCGGCATGAATCCCACCTGGTCCAGTCCTATGTAATTTGCCAATTGTTTAGCAATTTCAGGTCTATTGTAGGCATTCCACTACCATTTACGTATGTTCTAATGGCTATGCGCCTAAGCTCCAATTCAGGCTTGGTACGAACACCAGTTGGGATGTTGTACAACTTGTGATAAAATGTTTTAAATTGGTTTGCTATCTTCTCTGGTTCTTGAGTGGTTTGGCCTGAGTCATTTGAAATCTCATAAATTTGGTTCACCGCCGAATCTTTTAGGGCCCTAGTCAGAAATCTTCCACTTTTATTTTTACTACTTTAATAGTACAATTTGGTGCAGAAAAATAAAATTCTCTTAGATTTACTCTCCATAATTTGTTTGAGTTCCTGTCTGGCCTGGGCTAATTGGCTTTCTAGCAATTGAGATTGAAAAAGCTTATGTGCAGCCTTATGTGTAGCTGATCCCAATCTTATAAGCTCACCTCTCGATGTGCACTTGTGCACCTCCATCTAATTATGGGTTCAGTGTCCTGACCATTGTTCTTCGTAAAGTAATTGCGTAGTGTTTGTTCTATGGATTGCCTAGTAGGCAGGTCATTCAGTAATGTTGGGTTCAATCTCCAATTCCACTTCCTATGATGTTTCTGTGTTTTATGCAAGGAAAGGTACATTGGAGCATGACCTGAGTGTACCTGGACCCCAATTTCTGTTCTGCCTATCTGGAAAAGATCTGCTTGAGAAACAAAAATATATTCAATGCATGTGCACTTATTATGTATGTTCCAATAAAAGGTATAATCTCTACCAACTGGATGTAGGAGACGCCAATCATCCACCAAGTGTAGTGATTGAAGTAAAATTTACATTTTCCATAAAGTACGGTAGGCTATGGAGGACTTGTCATTTGAAGTGTCTAGTGAAGGATTTAAGGGAAAGTTAAAGTCTCCCCCTAAAATATTAGAGCTTTCCACAAAATCTTTCAGCAATAAGATAAGTGTTTGTAAGAATGGTGCCTTGCCGTGTTTGGGAAGTATAAATTTGCTATTGTCAAAGTTTTGCCTTCCAAATTTCCGCACTTAGGATCTGTGGCTTAGTAAGCCTGTGTGAAGTAAGAGTTAGTAAGTTTTGGTATCTGTATGCTCTTGAAGTGAGTCTCCTGCGAAGTACTATATCTGTCCTAGATTTTTTAAGGTTTCCCAAAAGGAGAGATCTTTTTTCTAAGATGTTGAGGTCCTTCACATTGTGAGAAAGTATTATGATATCACTTGCTGAGAGGTGATAGTACTTAGCGTAGGTCATGGTTCCTAGCTCGTATTTGTTGGTTTTCCCCTTGAACTGTTGCCCCGAAGAGTAGGGATAAAATACAAATGTAACTGGATCATGGGGTACCAACGTCCCAAGCGATCCTCTGGAAAGTTGGAGTGTGGGAGTAAATACTCTCAAAACCCCAGGAGCGGGAAAGTTGCTCCGTATATACCAGTAAACTCATTATGGTTTACAACACAGTACAAAATACATTTAAGAAGGTAAACTCTGCACTAAGTACAGGATCTCTTATCATATAAACAGAATAAAGACCCAGGCGGAACCTATTATGTAGGTAACCACCTAGCTTTTATTGGGTCCGTAAAGACCAAATATATAAAAATACAAAGTGAACACCAACAGGTAGTTATAAAACCCTGAGGAACTAGGAAATTTACCAGTTACATGTGAATTCAAGTATAAATGCACAACCACAAGGGGGCACATATCATCCATTTCAGAAATCATATTGTATGCTATGTCTGTGTCCACTCTCCCAATAACAAAAAGAGGATAGACAGGGTACACATCCAGGCAATTAGCATTTGGCTTTAGTAATAGCTTTCATGAATCATTGGTACATCTCTCAATTTAGTGCAAGAAGCATGGCACATTCGGAATAACTAATCTACGGCAATCAGGTGAGTATTCAAAACCAAAAAAAAAGGAAATTACATCTCAAGGTTAAGTGCAAAAACATGGCACATTAGACAATCTAAGGCCATCAGGTAAGTGTTCAAAAATGAAGATAGGAAAGGATAGCTATCAAAGCAGTCCAATAATTCAGTAACTATTCTGTGTGTATTCCAAGTCAGACTAATGGCCAGCCGCATCTGAATCCCTCTCAGGGTTATGAAAGCCTCTGCTTCACTTAGGTGATGGACTGGTAGAAAGTGATGAGGGGGATTCTGAGAGGGTATCTCAGCAGGAGGGAGAGCGAAGTCTGGGTACCATTCCGGAACCTCTATCAGTGGGAGTTGTAGTGCATAACAAAAGGGAGCCAGGTCATCTGGTGTGCGGAGGGAGTACTGTCTGTCTTTCCAAGCCACTTGCAATGCAAACTGAAAACGCCAGCGGTATGAGATTGCTTTTTTCCTAGGCAATAATAAAAGAGGGCACAGTGCACGCCTATGATTCAGAGTAATAGGAGATAAATCTTGGAAAAGCTTTATTTCCACACCGTGCAACGTGATATCTTGAAGTCGTCTAGCTGCGTTTAGGTTTTCTTCCTTGAGCAGGCCCCTTCTGGCGTAATGCTCTATGTGTACATTCAAAGTCAATTGGGGTGTCATCTGATTGCTCTAAGATGGAATTAAAAATGGAGTGCACCTGCTTCCAGTTGATCAGTAAGTACAGTCTCGGGGAGACCCCTGATCCTGATATTATGTCGTCTGCCCCTATTGTCTAGGTCCTCCACCTGTCTATTCATCACAATCAGATGCATTTCGTGGGATTCAGCAATCTATTGAAGCTTGATATAGCCTTTTCTCTTTTCCCCCAGCCTTCATAGCCTCTTTTAGGTGCTGAGTAAATCAGCCAGGGCTGCTGTGAAAGTGTGCTTAATATCAGCAGCAGCTGCAGGTAAATCATCCATAGTCAATGATCTTTCTGATTCCATGTACTGCCTACCTACAGTGCTTGAAAAGGAATCATTGACGTCTTCCCCCCTCTCTCCGGGTACCATCTTGGAAGAAGCAGGCTCTTCAGCATGTGAACGAGTGGATTTAAGGATATGCGGTAACTAGCACGACTGAGAGCTCGAGTCTGACCGGGGCTTCGTTCCCTTCGTGCTTTTAATTATTCTAGTGCTGAGTAGGTCTGATAGCCGCGCAGCTGTGACCATGCAGAGCTGTGTGATCTAGCAGCCATACTCCTCACATGCCAAGCTATGCCCTTTGACATGATTTTCTGTTTCAAACTTTATTATACTACAATATTAGAGATGAGCGTATTTCTAAAAAATTAAATTCGGCCGGTTCGCCGAACTTTTTGAAAAGATTCACTTCGATTCAAATTTATTTGCAGTGAATCACGTCTATTTTGTTTATTTCCGGCCTGCAGAGAGCCTTGATACTGGTGTAGAACACTG
The DNA here is from genome assembly GCF_032062135.1 of Pyxicephalus adspersus. Classification (NCBI taxonomy): domain Eukaryota; kingdom Metazoa; phylum Chordata; class Amphibia; order Anura; family Pyxicephalidae; genus Pyxicephalus; species Pyxicephalus adspersus. The sequence continues at coordinate 69,951,274 of NC_092862.1, read as the reverse complement.
TGCCTTGCAGTAACACGCATAGGGAGTCTGCTGTGGTAGTGAAATAATACTTTGAGTCAGTATGACATGCAGATGACAGGCGTCGCTATTAGAATTACTGCACAATTCACTTATTTGGGCAGTCACGGGGCCAAAACTGACCAAATAACTGACCAAATAACTGACCAAATAACTGACCAAATAACTAAGTATGAACTCAGCCTTACAGGTCTATGTTAACGTCAAGAAGAAGCGCACTCCTTTTACACCTTCGTCAGCTGATTCCACATAGATGTCTACAGAACCTGTTCTATTAACCACTTATACAAGTAGAGCCCCCCCGACAGAGTGGAGAGGGTGTCAGTAGTAAGTTTGTGTTGACTCACTGATTATTTTGCCCTTCCTCTGATCCGTCAGAACAATAACCCACAAAAAACGGATCCTGTCTGTGGAGCATCTGCCTTCACTCGGTCAGCATTTGCTCAATAATCCATCAGTATTGCTAATGCCAAAAAAGAACAGGAATGGATCCAAAACAGAGATGACACGTGAATGGACGTGCATGTCTTCTGTGTTTTGTACCCACTCCTGCTTTTGGCTACCAAATCATAAGCCAATTCTGATGGGACCATAGAGGCCTTACAGCTGCTACACAGACAGGATCCGTTGTGCATCTCTTTTTTCCTTCCTTCTGACAAGTCAGAAGAACGATCAAATAAATAGTGATGTCATCCAGGCCAAAAAGGCAAAATAATAAACCAGTCATGGAGTGGGGAGGGTAGGAGAACAGCTTGAGAAGTCCACAGAGTGGCACAATGACATAGTGGTGAGGTGGAAGCAGCATGAGGAAACCACAGAGTGGCACAATGACCGAGTGTGGAGGTAGCAGCAGCATGAGGAAGCCACAGAGAGGCACAATGACAGAGTGTGGAGTTGGCGACAGCATCAGGAGGCCACAGAGTGGCACAATGACAGAGTGTGGCAGCAGCATCAGGAGGAGGCCACAGAGTGGCACAATGAAATAGTGTGGAGATGGCAGCAGCAGCATCAGGAGACCACAGAATGGCAAGGTGACATACTGTGGAGGTGGCAGCAGCAGCATTAGGAGACCACAAAGTGACTCGGTGACAGAGGGGGGTGGTGGGTGGCAATACCAGTACCAGCTGATGAAGGTGGGTGAATGAAGGAGCACTTGACATCTGATGTGTGGCATTAGGCTGGTGGCAGCATCAGAGTAGTAGTTGAGGCAGGTAACCAGAAAAAAGCGGTCTCTATTGTCAAGGTTTGGGTGAGGCGGCATGGATCATCTAATCAGATGCATCAGGCATTGGTGGGTGGAAATCCTGGCAGATCCACGCCTGATTCATCTTAACAAAGGTCAGTCTCTCCACATTTTGGGTGGACAGGCGAGTTCTTCTTGGGGTAACTATGGCCCCCACCGCACTAAACACCCTCTCTGATGCCACACTACTGGTCGGGCAGGACAGCTTTTCCAGGGCAAACTCGTCCAGTTGCGGCCACAAATCCAGTTTGACTGCCCAGTAGTCCAGCGGATCTTCAATGATGGCTGGCAGGGTGCACTCCAAGTATGCCACCACCTGCTGGTTCAGGTTCTGCTCTATGTCTAGCTGCTGGTGAGTAGTTTCTTCACTATGTGAGTGAAGAAAGCTGCTCATCAGCGAATCTAGACTCAGGCTGCTGCTGATGGAGCTGGTACTGCTCCTGCCACCCCACCCCTCCCCAGCAGCCATGGCAGTGGAATGTGAGTGCAGAGGGCCCTCCCCGGTCAGACCTGCGAGAGGATGAACTCCTTCCTTAACGCAGCACTGGCACCATGTTCTTCCTGTTGTCAGTCACCAAGGTTCCGATATTTAGTTGTCGCGGAGAAAGCCAGGATTCGATTTCTTGATGAATCACACAGAGCAGTTCCTCCCCTGTGTGACTCCGTTCACCCAGGCAAACCAGGTGTAGAACAGCGTGACACCGCCGTGTCCTGCACAGGTGATTTGCTGGAGGGGCACTGTGAATTGTTCTCACAGTGGAGGCTGAGGACACGGTGGAGGATGAGGAGACAGAGGCAGAGGTTGTCACAGGACCAGTGGCGTGAGAACATGAAGGTGGAAGTGGTGTCACCTGGCCAAGTTTCTGGTAAGGCTGTGCAGGAGCCACATTCACCCAGTGGGCCGTAAAGGACATGTTTTATCCCTGAATGTAGTTAGAGCTCCACATGTCGGCGCTGCCGTGCACTTTGGCAGACACTGACAGGCTCAAGGACTGGCCCACCTTCTGTTCTACAAATTTGTGCAGGGCTGATACTGCCTTTTTCACAAGAAAATGATGGCTTGGGACTCTCCACCTCGGCTTGGCACAAGCCATCAGTTCTCTGAAAGGTGCAGAGTCCACCACTTGGAAAGGGAGGGACTGCAGCACCAGCAACTTGGACAGGAGCACATTCAGCTTCTGCACCGTTGGATGTGTAAGCCGGAGCATCTGGGCCAGCAGAAGATTGAAATGACATACAGCTCCCTTCAGCCGAGGTGAAGGAGCCTTGACTGCCTGAAACCCGGTGCTTGCCACTGGGTGATGCAGCGGTTGCTGCAGCAGGCTGGACCACCACATCAGAGCCACGGTTCTCCCAGGCCACTTTATGGTGACGCTGCATATGTTCACGCAGGGCCGTGGTGCCAACGTTTGCACCCTGGCCACGCTTCACCTTCTGCCCAGATATTCTACACATGGCCATGTTAACCTCCTCCGGCAGCTTAACAAAAAACTGCCACACCGCCGAGTAGTGGATTTTCCCCCCAACACTCCGCACTGACTGCTACCACCGCTGCCTCCGTACACCCCTGCACCACTACTTTAGGAGCAGGTAGGCTGCTGCCAAGCAGGTGGTCTACCCTGGGCACGTTTGGCTCCTGACCTCCCACTGCTGCCACCCTGCTGACTCCCAGCCATGCTACCACCTTGGTGGCTCAGCAGCTGCCTCACGGGCAAGCTGCCACCCTCTTCTCCTGATGATGATGCCCTTTCTTCACCCGGTTGTTCTTTCAGTCCTTCTCCAGATGCTCTCTCTTGCGAACAGAAGTCCTGGGGGCAACTGTTTGCTGGGATGGTGCAATTAGCCTTCTGAGGCTGAGCAGGGGCTTGCTATTGGTGAGGAGTGTGGAGTTAGATTGGGGGTCTGGCATCTGGTGAGCACTGGTGCTGAACCCTGACCTTGCATCAACAGAATAAATGAATACCTACCCCAAACCCTATTTCTATTTCTGTAGAAAAATAACTTTCTAAAATGCTTTAAAATACCTAAATATTAAAAATTTTATATGTATATGTTTAAAGTATTTTTGTAACAAAAATTGCACATATTTTTTTTTTACCTTACTTCAATATGTGTAAAGTATTGGTATACGGATATAATAAAAAAAATAATAAAAGTAGAACAAAACAAAAGAAGAGAAAGAAATATGAGTTATCATCAGGGAAATAAAGCACAAGATTCAGCTGACAAATAAAGAAGAATCAGGAAACAATGAAACTAATGCAATTTGTTGGAAGCGGACACTATTACCAGTGGGCAGTTTTTAAGTTAATTTATTTTCTATCTTCCAGTTCTATACAGTATAATATTATTACTAGGACAATTTTTGCTGCTTACAGTTTAGTTTGCCAGGTCCTTTTTTTAAGATTATATTATTTTAGTTTTGAAGTTATTGCATGTTTACATATTTATAACTTCTACATGTATTATGATAATTAATGTTATATTTTAGGTAAATTTTAGGTAAATTTTCTAAAAGATTCACACAGCTTTACACATTTTTTTTAAATGTATATTAAACATTGAAAAGAAAAGAAAAAGGAATGTGCAACTATTTTTGGGGTCTGTTATATTCATGTATTGTAACAATGCCTTTCTATAAACACAGACAGGGAAAAACAAATAATAGAATTACAATACTATTGAATGAGTAGATTGGTTTGAGATAAATGAGATCTAGGCTGCTAAAATATGTTTACATGTCCTAATATTGCTATGGACAACTAATATATACATGGCATTGAGTGTGAATGGCTCCTAAGCAAAATATGCAGACATTTCTATTGAACAATTACCAAGATAAAGACATGCATACAGCAATATGGTCTCCGGTGCTGTTAAAATTACAGAGAGGGATATTTGTTCTAGTCCTCATCAGGTCCGTTCGATGATAGCAGGTCTATTTTCATTTTCTCAAAAAAGAAAGTGGATCAAAAGTTTGGGAGAAAGTGCTGGGCCATATAAATGCATTTTCCAACAGCAGAGTGGCCAGTGCCTATTTACATAAAATGGCTAGTTTTTACTTAACTGGAACTATCCGATGCCATGGACAAGGCAAATATAATATGTTGAAAATTAACAGATTTCTACCCACCATCTCTGTAGAAATGTTGCACAAAACAATGTTCTCCTCTTGAGATATATCAGTTGTCTGTTACTGAGAAATCAGGTAATCAGTAATTCCCAATTATTTTATCATTAGGTTAGCTCCGACATTGTGATCCCATGCATTCTGGAGGCTTCACTAAAATCTTGTCAAAAGCACAAAATGTCAACGCACTAATCGCCACCAAAGTTCATTCAAAAAAAGTCCAGACCATTATACAGTATAATAGCTACTTCTTTAAAAATAAACTCTTAAGTATCAATAAATGAGGTTCTCCAGTATTTTAGGTTATGTTCATACATACATATAATGACCCTGATTTATTAATCTCCCTAGCGGTTCATTTCTTTCCAGTTTTATACGTCTAAAAATGGTACATTTTGTGTTATTTTACAGTAAATCATAATAGTATAAGTATAAAAAAGTTTGAAACACAAAATCATGTAAAACTAATAAACTAAATGAATTAAAAAAAAAAAAAAAAAAAAAAATATATAAAAAAAAAAAAAAAAAAAAAAATATATATATATATATATATATATATATATATATATATATATTTTTTTTTTTAAACAAATATCAATAATATCATACTATTTTATTATACACATATTTTACACATATAAATCCAATGTATTGCATTCAAAACAGTTTTTTTGTATTGAATGCAATACAAATGGATTTTGAATTTCCTGCCCCACCCCACCCCTGCACTGACGTACACACGCACCAACATCACCGGGAACTCCACTGGTGATTCATCGTGCTCAGAAGACGCTGGAGGAAGAAGGAAGAAGACAGGGATTGCGGCGATGGACAACGCGGGACGCCGAAAGATCAGATAAGGCTGTGTTTACTATTACTTCCCATAGGTTTACCTACCCCAAGTGTGACTCGGGGTTACTGCTTTCAGCAACTTTTTGCTAGGGAGGTTTAAGCTCTCCAAGGCTGGAGAGGATATACCTTCATCAGTGAATCTGGGTGATCCAGCAAACCTGGAATGGATCTGGTCCAGGATTCAAAAAATTTGCTATCAAATAGGAAATGAATTTGAAGAAATCCATTCCAGGTTTGCTTGATCACCCAGCTTCACTGATGAAAGTGTATCCTCTCCAGCCTTGGAGAGATATAAAAATCAGGCCCAATGTGTCCATACATATAAAACATTGCTGTAGAAAACATTTTGTAATGAAATGTTTTAAAAATGATGTTTGCAAGCTCATCTATTTTTTAAAAAAGTTTACATAGTACTTCTATCAAATATTGGAAACTGGAGGTGTTCTGTGGTAAGGCATAACTTCAAAAATGTAATTATTTTTGTGGTTGACTAACTGATTTGTCCAGAAGTCTTTTCTGAGATACAGGTCAATTTTAGGCCAATCTTTCAAACTGAGCTTTCATCTTTGGTATGATATTCTCTAGGTCTTGCCTACTTTGAAAATAATGCAGACAATGCTGTGATCCTAAGGTGGTTATAATGATGGCTGACACTCCTATTTAGGAATCAGTTTATAAAGGTATGGTAAAATAAACATGGTAAAATAAAAAGATGAATCTGCAAAGAGGATAGTGTTCTTCTCAGCAAAGCTGGAATTGCACTTTAAGTATAAGATAGAGATACAACGTTTGTTGAAAAAATGAATAAATAAATAAAAGAAGTAGAAAACTGTTTATCCAGGTTTAAAGGTTTTCTGTTTTCTCGTACAACTACAGTAAATCTCTTCCATTTCAGTTGAATTGCTGACCTCTGTGATATATCCTCTGAAAGAGGGCACATATTATCATTATTGATATACAAGAAAAATTCTTGTAGTATTTAACATGTAGCTGTGCCGAGAATTTAAGCTGCATTTGGAACTAATATGTGAGGACTTGTGTAGGATACAAAAAAATATAGGTTACTGTGTTAAATTGCATATAATTAAATATTTTCTTCAGTAAATAGGTAGGTTAGGCAGATATGCCAAATATCTAAAAATAATCTTAGACATCTGCAACATTTTGAAACCTCTTACAAAAATTGAGAAAAATCATACATCAAGTATACCATTACATTACCTTTGGGCTTATGTTCCCTGGTATGAGCTCAAACTTTTTGGTATATGTGAGGATTTGCAATTTACCCTGCCCTTTTCCTTTTTTAAAATAAAGAATGTTGTAAAAAAATGCACATTTTTGGCATAAAGATTACTTAAAACTAGTTTTGTTGTTTGGGTGGGGGGCTAAATCAACCTGGACATCCCAGTTTTGCTTTCAGTACTATAGGAATAGAATACAGATAATCTTTCAAATTCATTGTTCAGGTGCACAGTGGGTGGTATTACTATTGGTTGATTGTTTTTAAGGGCAGATATGCCCATATCAGTATTTAAAGTGTACCAAAACTCAGAATTTCTACTTTTTATTTTTTTGTTTATTTTTAAGTGCAAGGTGCAGCACCTTCCCTTACTTTTTTGATCTCTGTGCAATTTGGGAGCGCAAAGCCTTCCGGCATACCTATGTCACGCATCCTGGGAGGCTCTTGGCCGCTCCCTTTGCGCATCCCCTAATTTCTTGCATGCGCAAAAGGAGCTCTTTCATCAATTGAAAAAAAATTGCAGATCTCACGTATGCGCAGTGAGATCGACAATCTTTTTTCCCAATCAACATTACCCAATCTTGTGCCTGTGCAGTGCAAGATCGTGTGATGCAGGAAGAAGAACTCGGAGGAAGAAAAAGTCAGTGCCCGGCACCTCCTCTGCACTTGGCCAAAGACGGATACAAGGACGACACGGGACCCGATGGAAGAAACCTTCCGATGCATAGACTAATCTGCAGAATTAAAAATGAATGTGTTTTTTTATTTTGGGTTTAGTTCTGCTTTAAACAATAAATTCTGATTGTTGCATTAAAGGTATAGAAAAAAAGAACATGAGTATACATTTAGGGGTCTATTAGGTTTCACTCTAGATTTATTAAATTTTTATTTAAAAAAAGTATACATTTTTAAAAAATTTTATCAGTTAGAAAAAGTATGAAGCATTAGTAAAAATTGATTTACACATTTTAAAAGGAAATGATGGTGTATTGTGCCAAAAGAACAAAATTATACTTTTCACATTTTATACAATACACACATGTGCTTTGTGATTGGTGTCAGACTTCACACTGTCTCTGACAACTCCAGTTTATACAATATAAGATCAGGAATATATAAGGGTGCTTCCCAATTATGTGATCATCGTGACAGATATATGTGATGATAACATGAGGTTTGTTATTATTAAAACTCTCCAAGCTGTTGATATTACTGCATTTCTTTATTTATGCACTGCCTCACAGTACAATAGAAAAAAAAAAAACTAGCAAAAACATTTAAATGAAAAAATGTACACTTTACCTTTTGTCAACATAAATTAATATTAAAAGAAAGAGTGCATATCAAAACAGTGTAATAGATATATACCCTATCAATATCAATTATTTATCTTTACAAATTACTAGATATGGTTGGGCTAACTGCATGCTGGTACAAATGTGGTCTGTGCACAGTTTCTAGTAATTAAAAGTTGAAATCTGACGACTTCCGGGGGAGGAGTCAAACAGACCGGCCGCAACACCGCTGGGCTCCGTTCTTGCCCGCGGATTTTTCTTGTTTTCTCCTGCGGGCTGCGCACACTACATCCCCCGGGCACTGTGTATGCCCGGAGAGACGGCGGCGAGTGACGTGCGGGCGGGTGGAGAGCGGCGGGCAGTGAGGGCAGAGACGCAGCTCCCCGCATTGCAGGGGACTTGCAGGATCCCGGTGGCTGCTGACACCCACAGGAGGGAGAACTGGCCAGGCGGCCCATCACATCACATCAGCTCTTGCTGCCACAGAAGCCCATCTTCCCTTCTCTTTTTGGGGGTAAGCAGGACTATTTTGCTTCTTTAAAGCCTGTTATTTTTGAGGCCCTAGGAGTAGCCCTGTGCTTAGCGACATCCGGTGGCCATTTTCTTCCAGCGGCTCCCTATCCAGCTGATAAATCTCATCCATCACCATCCTAGCTGAGAGAAGGGATTTGGGATTATTTTACATTATCCCCTGCCCTGTACTACTTTGCTGCTAAGCTTGATCACTTTATTTGTGGAGGACACTGTTCATTTGCCTGATTTTGAAAGTGAAATCGGCCATCTTGGCCGCATGGCCCCTTGTGCAAAGTACAACTTGTTAAGATGCATCCATAGACATCCTAACAGAGAGAAGGGATTTGGGATTATCCTACATTATATCCTGCCCTGTACTACCTTGCTACTTAGTCTGCATACTTTATTTGTGGAAGATTCTGTCCATTTGCCTGCTTTTGAAAGTGATTTCGGCCATCTTGGCCGCATGGCTCCTTATGCAAAGTATAACTGCATCCACATCCATCTAAGAAAAAGAAGGGGAAGTATTCCTGTTTCCTGGACACACAGCATTTGTTGATTACCATTTAACTGCACTGAGGGTTTGTGCCTGCTATTTAAAATCTTTGGCAGACAGCTTGGAGGCCTGACCTTTACTATACAGGGCGGCCATGTTGACCTCATGGTGACACACTTTGTGCAACTTTAGCATCCAGAGCCATCCTACCTAGAGAAAGAATACCAAGCTTGATTGACATCATCATACTTCCTAACTAATCATCCTGCATCTGTGGAGAAGCTCATTTTTGTTTTTGTGGAGGACTTTACCTGATTATCATTCACTTTGCAATTGAGGGCCGCCCGGATCGCATAGCATCTTGTTCTGGAATTCCTGCTCCCTATTTGGTCTCATCTG